>NC_053028.1:604280052-604425654 GCF_003073215.2 Triticum urartu
AACTGCTAGCTAACCCTTTTATAGGAGATGGAACAAAGCATCTTGATGAGCACTTAATATATGTGGATGAAGTTTGTGGATTATTTAAGCTTGCAGGTATACCCTATGATGATGCTAAGAAGAAGGTCTTCCCTTTATCTTTGAAGGGAGACGCATTGATATGGTATAGGCTATGTGATGATATGAGATCATGGGACTATAAAAGATTGAAGCTAGAATTTCATCAAAAGTATTACCCTATGCATCTTGTTCATCGTGATCGCAATTATATATATAATTTCTGGCCTCGCGAAGGAGAAAGCATCGCTCAAGCTTGGGGGGGACTTAAATCAATGTTATATTCATGCCCCAATCATGAGCTCTCAAGAGAAATAATTATGCAAAGTTTTTATGCTCGGCTTTCTGAAAACAATCGCACCATGCTCGATACTTCTTGTGCTGGCTCTTTTATGATGAAGACTATTGAATTCAGATGGAATTTATTGGATAGAATTAAACGCAACTCTGAAGATTGGGACCTCGACGAAGGTAAGGAGTCAGGTATGACACCTAAGTTTGATTGTGTTAAATCTTTTATGGATACCGATATTTTCCGTAAGTTTATCACTAAATATGGACTTGACTCTGAGATAGTAGCTTCTTTCTGTGAATCTTTTGCTACTTATGTTGATCTACCTAAGGAGAAGTGGTTTAAATATGATCCTCCCATAGAAGTAAAAGTAGCTGCACCTATTAAAGTTGAAGAAAAGACCGTCACTTATAATGATCCTATTGTTCCTACTTCTTATACTGAGAAACCACCTTTCCCTGTTAGAATAAAGGATCATGCTAAAGCTTCAACTGTTGTTCGTAAAAGCAATATTAGAACTTATACACCTCCTGAGCAAGTTAAAGTAGAACCTAATATTGCTATTGTTAAAGATCTCTTGTCTGATAATATTGATGGACATGTTATTCAGTTCGAAGGTGAAACTGCTAGAATTGCTAAACCTTGTGATAAAGATAAACATTGACCTGTGGTAGGCGTGCCTGTTATTTCTGTTAAAATAGGAGATCA
The DNA here is from genome assembly GCF_003073215.2 of Triticum urartu. Taxonomy (NCBI): domain Eukaryota; kingdom Viridiplantae; phylum Streptophyta; class Magnoliopsida; order Poales; family Poaceae; genus Triticum; species Triticum urartu. The sequence goes on from NC_053028.1 coordinate 604,281,110, forward strand.
TTGTTATCATGGCTTATGTGATATGGGTGCTAGTGCTAGTGTTATACCTCATGACTTATACAAAGAAATTAAGAATGAAATTGCACCTGTTGAGTTAGAAGATATTGATGTCATAATTAAACTTGCCAATAGAGATACTATTTCACCAATTGGAATTGTTAGAGATGTTGAAGTCTTGTGTGGGAAAACTAAATATCCTGCTGATTTTCTTGTTCTTACTTCTCCGCAAGATAGCTTTTGTCCCATTATATTTGGTAGACCCTTCTTAAATAATGTCAATGCTACCATAGACTGCACTAAGAATGTTGTTACTGTTGGCTTGGATGATATGGTTCATGAGTTTAATTTCTCTAAATTTAGTAAACAACATCGTGAGGAAGAATTACCTAGTAAGGATGAAATTATTGGTCTTGCTTCTATTGCAGTACCTCCTAGTGATCCTTTAGAACACTATTTGCTAGACCATGAAAATGATATGTTCATGAATGAAAGAAGGGAAATAGATGAAGTATTCTTTAAACAGGAACCTATTCTGCATCACAATTTTCCTGTTGAAATTTTAGGGGATCCTCCTCCACCCAAGGGTGATCCCGTGTTTGAGCTCAAACCTTTGCCTGATAATCTTAAATATGCTTATCTTGATGAAAAGAAGATATATCCTGTTATTATTAGTGCTAACCTTTCAGAGCATGAAGAAGAAAGATTATTGAAAACTCTGAACAAGCATCGTGCTGCTATTGGATATACTCTTGATGATTTAAGGGCATTAGTCCTACTCTATGTCAACATAAAATAAATCTGGAAGCAGATGCCAAACCAGTTCGTGATCCTCAACGACGTCTGAATCCTAAAATGAAAGAGTGGTAAGAAAAGAAATACTAAAGCTTCTGGAGGCAGGTATAATCTATCCCGTCGCTGATAGTGAGTGGGTAAGTCATGTCCATTGTGTCCCTAAGAAGGGAGGTATTACTATTGTTCCTAATGATAAAGATGAATTGATTCCACAAAGAATTATCACAGGTTATAGGATGGTAACTGATTTCCGCAAATTAAATAAAGCTACTAAGAAAGATCATTACCCCTTACCTTTTATTGATCAAATGCTAGAAAGATTATGCAAACATACACACTATTGCTTTCTAGATGGTTATTCTGGTTTCTCTCAAATACCTGTGTCGGCTAGATATCAATCAAAGACTACTTTTACATGCCCTTTTGGTACTTTTGCTTATAGACGTATGCCTTTTGGTTTATGTAATGCACCTGCTACCTTTCAAAGATGCATGATGGCTATATTCTCTGACTTTTGTGAAAAGATTTGTGAGGTTTTCATGGACGACTTTTCTGTGTATGGTTCCTCTTTTGATGATTGCTTGAGCAATCTTGATCGAGTTTTGCAGAGATGTGAAGAAACTAATCTTGTCTTGAATTGGGAAAAGTGCCACTTTATGGTTAATGAAGGTATTGTCTTGGGGCACAAAGTTTCTAAAACAGGTATTGAAGTTGATAAAGCCAAGGTTGATGCTATTGAAAAGATGCCATGTCCCAAGGACATCAAAGGTATAAAAAGTTTCCTTGGTCATGCCGGATTTTACAGGAGGTTCATTAAGGACTTCTCAAAAATTTCTCGGCCTCTGACTAATTTATTGCAAAAAGATGTACCATTTGTCTTTGATGATGATTGTGTAGAAGCATTTGAAATACTTAAGAAAGCATTAGTCACTGCACCTGTTATTCAGCCACCTGATTGGAATTTATCCTTTGAAATTATGTGTGATGCTAGTGATTATGCTGTAGGTGTTGTTCTAGGGCAAAGAGTTGACAAGAAATTAATTAAATGTTATTCATTATGCTAGTAAGACTCTAGACAATGCTCAAAGAAATTATGCTACTACTGAAAAAGAGCTTTTAGCAGTTGTATTTGCTTGTGATAAGTTCAGATCTTATATTGTTGATTCTAAAGTAACTATTCAAACAGATCATGCTGCTATTAAATATCTTATGGAAAAGAAAGATGCTAAACCTAGACTTATCAGATTGGTTCTCTTGCTACAAGAATTTGATTTGCATATTGTTGATAGAAAGGGAGCTGAGAACCCCGTTGCAGACTACCTGTCTAGGTTAGAAAATATTCTTGATGACCCACTACCTATTAATGATAGCTTTCCTGATGAACAATTAAATGTTATAAGTACTTCTCGTAGTACTCCATGGTATGCTGATTATGCTAATTATATTGTTGCTAAGTTTATACCACCTAGCTTCACATACCAACAAAAGAAAACGTTTTTCTTTGATTTAAGACATTACTTTTGGGATGACCCACATCTTTATAAAGAAGGAGTAGATGGTGTTATTAGACGTTGTGTACCTGAGCATGAACAGATCCTACGCAAGTGTCATTCTGAGTCTTATGGAGGACACCACGCTGGAGATAGAACTGCACATAAGGTATTGCAATCTGGTTTTTATTGGCCTACTCTCTTCAAGGATGCCCGTAAGTTTGTCTTGTCTTGTGATGAATGTCAAAGAATTGGTAATATTAGTAGACGTCAAGAAATCCCTATGAATTATTCTCTTGTTATTGAACCATTTGATGTTTGGGGATTTGATTATATGGGACCTTTTCCTGCCTCTAATGGATATACACATATTTTAGTTGTTGTTGATTACGTTACTAAGTGGGTAGAAGCTATTCCAACTAGTAGTGCTGATCACAACACTTCTATTAAAATGCTTAAGGAAGTTATTTTCCCAAGGTTTGGAGTCCCTAGATATTTAATGACTGGTGGTGGTTCACACTTTATTCATGGTGCTTTCCGTAAAATGCTTGCTAAATATGATGTTAATCATAGAATTGCATCTCCTTATCTCCCACAGTCTATTGGTCAAGTAGAGTTGAGCAATAGAGAGCTCAAAGTAATTTTGGAAAAGACTATTAATAGGTCTAGAAAGAATTGGTCCAAGAAACTTGATGATGCATTATGGGCTTATAGAACTGCATACAAAAATCCGATGGGTATGTCTCCGTATAAAATGGTCTATGGAAAAGCATGTCACTTACCTCCCGAACTAGAACATAAGGCATATTGGGCTATTAAAGAGCATAACTATGATTTTAAACTTGCCGGTGAGAAAATGTTATTTGATATTAGCTCACTTGATGAATGGATAACTCAATCTTATGAAAATGCCAAGTTGTTTAAAGAAAAAGTTAAAAGATGGCATGATAAAAGGATACAAAAGCGTGAGTTTAATGTAGGTGATTATGTATTGCTATACAACTGTCGTTTAAGATTTTTTGCAGGAAAACTTCTCTCTAAATGGGAAGGCCCCTATGTTATCGAAGAGGTCTATCGTTCCGGTGCCATAAAAATCAACAACTTCGAGGGCACAAATCCGAAGATGGTAAACGGTCAAAGAATCAAACATTATATCTCAGGTAATCCCATAATGTTGAAACCAATATTATTGAAACCGTAACACCGGAGGAATACATAAGGGAAACTTTCCAGAACGTTTCAGACTCCGAAAAGGAATAGATATGTGGTACAGTAAGTAAACCGACTCCAAAACAACTTTTAAGGCCATATTTCTCCGTTTTGGAATATTTAGAAAAAATAGAAAAATAAGTAGCAGTCCGGGAAGGACACGAGGGCTCCACGAGGGTGGTGGGCACGCCCTACCCCCCTGGGCGCGCCCCCTACCTCGTGAGCACCTTGTGTGCCTTCCGGACTCCGTTTTCTTGCACATTATGTATTTTGGTTGGTAAAATTTCATTATATAATCTCCCGGGGGTTTTGACTCCCGTATCATGCAAAAATCTCCTGTCTTTGTTTCGAGCTATTTTTCTGACAGATCTAGATTATCATGACGTCCCCAAGTGCTTCCAAGAACAAGTTCTTCGAGAAGGTCATCAACCCTTACCTCGTGGAGGTGCTACGACACCCTCGAACCATTGAGATGCGTGTTGGGTTGTTGCACATCCGTGATGTTGAGGGACCAAAGGGAACCGGAAGCATGGAGACGAGGCTCAAAGCAATGGAGCAACAAATTTTCAAGTGCGAGGGGATGGTGGAGTGTGGAATCAACGCTAGCCACACGATGCTCATGGAGTTCACTAACAACTACAAGCCGGATGCTAAGAACGCCGAGGAGGCCATCTTCAAGCTATATGAGAAGATCGAGCACCTCCAAGCCCAAATCTATGACCTGCAAAACCAAAACTGTGAGTATGAATATAGATTCAAAAGAATGAGTTTGGCTGCAGATTCGAGGATTTCGGAGACTCGATCATCCTTCTATGATGGTGAACCTATGCCTTGGAAGATGGATGACAAGCCCGCATCATCAACAACACCTCCACCTTCTTCACCAACCAAGGAGATATAATCACATGGGTATGGGCACTCCCCTTGGCAACTGCCAAGCTTGGGGGAGGTGCCCCGGTATCATATCACAATCACAACTCCCATCTTTACCGTTTTTCTTAGTTCAATCCTATTAGTAGTATCTTGATCTAGTAGAATAAAGTTTATGGCATGATCTAGTTTTGAGTTTTGCTTTATGATCTCTCTATGTAATCGAGTCTGTGAGCTATATATAATAAAGATTATTATTGAGTCAAGGGCTTGATTATTTTACCATGATCTTGGGTGAACAAAAGAAAAGAGAAAAAGAATAAAAAGAAACAAAAAGTTCATATTGATCTTATTGAGAGTAATGACTTCACATAGAAAGAGTATGATGATTAAAAGTTGTTGGGAGTTGGCAGACATAGCTTTGGTCATTGTTGCAATTAATAGGAAGTAATAAGGACAGAGAGGTTTTCACATGTCCAAAATATGACAACTCCCCCAAGCTTGGCACCTCCCCCAAGCTTGTGATTGTTATACAATACCGGGGCACCTCCCCCAAGCTTGGCAGTTGCCAAGGGGAGTGCCCATACCCATGTGATTATATCTCCTTTGTCGGTGAAGAAGGTGGAGGTGTTGTAGATGATGTGGGCCTTGGGTCCATCTTCCAAGGCATAGGTTCTCCATCATAGAAAGATGATCGAGTCTCCGGGATCCTCAAATCTGCAGCCAAACTTATCCTTTTGAATCTATATTCATACTCACAGTTTTGGTTTTGCAGGTCATAGATTTGGGCTTGGAGGTGCTCGATCTTCTCATGAAGCTTGAAGATAGTCTCCCCGATGTTGTCAGCATCCAACTTGTGGTTGCTAGTGAACTCCGCGATCATCATGTGGTTAGAGTTGAGTCCACGTTCCACCATCCCTTGGCACTTGAAAACCTGTTGCTCCACTGCTTCGAGCCTCGTCTCCATGCTTCCGGTCCCCTTTGGTCCCTCTTCATCGTGGATGTGCAGCAACCCATCACTCAACTCAATGGTTTGAGGGTGTCGCAGCGCCTACGCGAGGTAAGGGTTGATGACCTTCTCGAAGAACTTGTCCTTGGAGGCGCTTGGGGCCGTCATGATAACCTAGATCTGTCAGAAAAACAGCTCAAAACAAGAACAGAGGAGGTTTGCGTGATACGGGAGTCAAAACCTTCGGGAGGTTATATAATGAATTTTTACCGACCAAAATACGTATCGTGCAAGAAAATGGAGTCCGGAAGAGACACGAGGTGCTCACGAGGTAGGGGGCGCGCCCAGAGGGGTAGGGCGCGCCCACCACCCTCGTGGGACCCTCGTGTCCTTCCCGGACTGCTACTTATTTTTCTATTTTTCTGAATATTCCAAAACGGAGAAATATTGCCTTAAAATTGTTTTGGAGTCAGTTTACTTACCGTACCACATACCTATTCCTTTTCGGAGTCTGAAACGTTCTAGAAGGTGTCCCTTATGTATTCCTCCGGGGTTACGGTTTCAATAATATTGGTTTCAACATTTATGGGATTACCTGAGATATAATGTTTGATTCTTTGACCGTTTACCACCTTCGGATTTGTGCCTTCAAAGTTGTTGATTTTTATGGCACCAGAACGATAGACCTCCTCAATAACGTAGGAGCCTTCCCATTTAGAGAGAAGTTTTCCTGCAAAAAATCTTAAACGAGAGTTGTATAGCAATACATAATCACCTACATTAAACTCACGCTTTTGTATCCTTTTGTCATGCCATCTTTTAACTTTTTCTTTAAACAACTTGGCATTTTCATAAGCTTGGGTTCTCCATTCATCAAGTGAGCTAATATCAAATAACCTCTTCTCTCCGGCAAGTTTAAAATCATAGTTGAGATCTTTAATAGCCCAATATGCCTTATGTTCTAGTTCGAGAGGTAAGTGACATGCTTTTCCATAAACCATTTTATACGGAGACATACCCATAGGATTTTTGTATGCAGTTCTATAAGGCCATAATGCATCATCAAGTTTCTTAGAACAATTCTTTCTAGACCTATTAACAATCTTTTGAAAAATTAATTTGAGCCCTATATTGCTCAACTCTACTTGACCACTAGACTGAGGGTGATAAGGAGATGCAATTCTAAGATTAACATCATATTTAGCAAGCATTTTACGGAAAGCACCATGAATAAAGTGTGAACCACCATCAGTCATTAAATATCTAGGAACTCCAAACCTCGGGAAAATAACTTCCTTAAGCATTTTAATAGAAGTGTTATGATCAGCACTACTAGTTGGAATAGCTTCTACCCACTTAGTAACGTAATCAACAGCAACTAAAATATGAGTATATCCATTAGAGGCAGGAAAAGGTCCCATATAATCAAAGCCCCAAACATCAAATGGTTCAATAACAAGTGAATAATTCATAGGCATTTCTTGACGTCTACTAATATTACCAATTCTTTGACATTCATCACAAGACAAGACAAACTTATGGGCATCCTTGAAGAGAGTAGGCCAATAAAAACCAGATTGCAATACCTTATGTGCAGTTCTATCTCCAGCGTGGTGTCCTCCATAAGCCTCGGAATGACACTTGCGTAGGATATGTTCCTGTTCATGCTCAGGTACACAACGTCTAATAACACCATCTACTCCTTCTTTATAAAGATGTGGGTCATCCCAAAAGTAATGTCTCAAGTCATAGAAAAACTTTTTATTTTGTTGGTATGTGAAGCTAGGTGGTATAAACTTAGCAACAATATAATTAGCATAATCAGCATACCATGGAGTACTACGAGAAGTATTTATAACATTTAATTGTTCATCAGGAAAGCTACTCCCTCCGTCACGGTTTAGAAGGCATAGTTAAATTTGCGTGCGTTTCCACAATAGACAAAGTTTAGGGCGCATTGCATTTATTTCTAGTAGCTAATTAGTACTATTTTTATATGCATGCGTAGTGTGAATGCTATTTTTTAGCCCATCTCTATATGCATGCGTAGTGTGAATACTATTTTTTAGCCTATCTCATAACCAATAGATAACCACCTAGGTCCCAGAGAATTTTCAACCGCGCCTTCTAAACCGTGACGGAGGTAGTATCATTAATAGGTAGTGGGTCATCAAGAACATTCTCTAACCTAGACAAGTTGTGAAAACCACATCTTTTATGATTGGGAGCACTCATTAAAATATGACATGCTAAAGAGTTGATGTTGGACAAGGAAGACAACGTAATGAGTTATGTATTTCTTATATCTGAGATAAAGTATGTTGTCATGGATCCTCTAACTTGTTGAGCTTGCCTTTCCCCCTCATGCTAGCCAAATCCTCAGCACTAAGTAGAAATACTACTTGTGCTTCCAAAATCCCTAAACCAGTTTTGCCATGAGAGTCCACCATATCTACCTATGGATTGAGTAAGATCCTTCAAGTACGTTGTCATCGGTACAAAGCAATAAAAATTGCTCTAAATATGTATGGTTGATTGGTGTGGGAGAAATAAGTTTTATACGATCTTGTGATGTGGAAGTAATAAAAGCGCCGGAATGCATAATAAAGGTTCATATCACAAGGGGCAATATAAAGTGACGTTCTTTCACATTGAGATTTATATATCCAACCATAAAAGCGCATGGCAACCTCTGCTTCCCTCTGCGAAGGGCCTATCCTTTATTATTATCTTCTACCTTCTGCAAAAGTCATGGTGATCTTCACCTTTTCATTTTCATTTTATCCTTTGGCAAGCTCAGCGTGTTGGAAAGAACATGATATATATATATATATATATATATATATATATATATATATATATCTAATTGGATGTCGGGGAGCATGAACCATTATTGTTGACATTACCCTTGAGGTAAAAGGTTGTGGGGCAAAACTATAAGCTCATATCTTTCTCCGTGTCCGATTAAAACTTCGTAACCACAAGTATCACGTGAGTGTTAGCAATTATGGAGGACTAAATGATAGTTGAGTATGTGGACTTGCTTTTTAGCTCTGACATAGACTCTTTCCGATGTTATGATAAATTGCAATTGCTTCAATGAATGAGATAATAGTTTGTTGGAGCCCAATAAGGTTTATGATTTATACTCTTGCATTGTCAATAGATCATCACTTGAACATAAGTAATCATATGACAAAATCTATATATGTTGCTGTTATGAGAATAATCATGATGCCGTCATGTCCATATTTTATTTTTATCGAGGCCTCTACCTCTAAACATGAGGACATATTTATTGTTATCGGCTTTTCGCTTCAAGACAAGCGAGGTCTAAGCTTGGGGGAGTTGATACGTCCATTTTTCTTCATGCTTTTATATCGATATTTATTGCATTATGGACTGTTATTTCATTTTATATCACAATACTTATGGCTATTCTCTCTTATTTTACAAGGTTTACATAAGGAGGGAGAATGCGCAACTCCAAAAGTCCTGAAACTCCACGGAACGTCTTAAAAGAAATAAAAAAATCCACGCCAAAGATGAAGGCCAGGGGGCCCACACCCTGCTCACGAGGGTGGGGGGCGCCCCCCCCCCCTAGGGCGCACCCCCTACCTCGTGGCCCCCCTGGTGGCTGTCCGACGCCCATCTTCTCCTATATGAGGTCTTTTGATGAGAAAAAAATAACAAGGAACTTTTCGGGACGAGACTCCGCCGCCATGAAGCGGAACCTTGGCGGATCCAATCTAGAGCCCCGGCAGAGCTGTTCTGCCAGGGATACTTCCCTTCGGGAGGGGGAAATCATCACCACCGGCATCACCAACGCTCCTCTCATCGGGAGAGGGCAATCTCCATCAACATCTTCACCAGCACCATCTCATCTCCAAACCCTAGTTCATCTCTTGTATCCAATTCTTCTCTCAAAGTCCGGGATTGGTGCTAGTAGGTTGCTAGTAGTGTTGATTACTCCTTGTAGTTGATGCTAGTTGGTTTATTTGGTGGAAGATCATATCTTCAAATCCTATATGCATATTATTACCCCTCTGATTATGAACATGAATATGCTTTGTGAGTAATTACGTTCGTTCCTGAGGACAAGGGAGAAGTCTTGCTATGAGTAGTCATGTGAATTTGGTATTCGTTTGATATTTTGATAAGATGTATGTTGTCTAGCCTCTAGTGTTGTTATGTGAACGTCGACTACATAACACTTCACCATTATTTTGGGCCTAGAGGAAGGCATTGGGAAGTAATAAGTAGATGATGGGTTGCTAGAGTGCAGAAGCTTAAACCCTAGTTTATGTGTTGCTTCGTAAGGTGCTGATTTGGATCCACATGTTTCATGCTATGGTTAGGTTTAACTTAATACTTTTGTTGTAGTTGCGGATGCTTGCAATAGAGGTTAATCATAAGTGGGATGCTTGTTCAAGTAAGAACAGCACCCAAGCACCGGTCCACCCACATATCAAAGTATCAAAGTATCGAACGCGAATCATATGAACGTGATGAAAACTAGCTTGATGATATTCCCATGTGTCCTCGGGAGCGCTTTTTTCCTATTATAAGTGTTTGTTCCGGCTTGTCCTTTGCTACAAAAGGATTGGGCCACCTTGCTGCACTTTATTTACTTTTGTTACTTGTTGCTCGTTACAACCAATCTTATCACAAAACTATCTGTTACCACTTATTTCAGTATTTGCAGAGAATACCTTGCTGAAAACTGCTTATCATTTCCTTCAGCTCCTCGTTGGGTTCGACACTCTTACTTATCGAAAGGACTACGATAGATCCCCTATACTTGTGGGTCATCAATGAGCCCCTCAATAATCTCCTCATCATTTTCTGAAAAATTCTGAAATTTTTTAGTAACTTCAAAATAAAAGTAAACCAAACTCAATAATATTGATTGCAACTACTCCTACAAGTGCCTAGGGCCTATATCAAGAATCAAAACTACTTTTGACCATATAAATTTGACATGCAAGCTCAAGAACAGGGTCACCTAAGCAGCAAAAAATTGCAATGAATAAAGCACTAGAACAAAAACTAATTGGACCAATGGAGGAGTCACATACCAAGGAACAATCTCCCCAAGCAGTTTTGTGAGAGGTGCTTTGAGCAAGGAGATCGAAAATGGCAGCAAGATGAGCTAGAACTCGTGCTTGAGTTGGGTTTTCGTGTTTGTGGGAGGAAGAAGAAGAGGATGGGTGCAGGAATAAGTGAAGGAGGGCCACCGTGGGCCCACGAGGCAGGGGGCGCCCTAGGGGGGTGGGCGCTCCCTCCACCCTCGTGGCAAGGTGGTTGGCCCCCCTGGTGTGTTCTTTGTTCCATTAATTCTCAAATATTCTAGAAAAAATCATATTTAATTTTCAAGGCATTTGGAGAACTTTTATTTTCGAGGTATTTTTATATTGCACGGGTAATCAGATAACAGACATAAATTATTTATTTTAACTTCATTTCAATTAAATAACAGAAAGTATAGAGAGGGTACAGAAGGTTGTGCTTCTAGTTTCATCCATCTCATGCTCATCAAAAGGAATCTACTAACAAGGTTGATCAAGTCTTGTTAACAAACTCATTCTGATTAACATGAAACCGAAGAAATTTCGAATAACACTAGGTTACCTCAACGGGGATATGCACATCCCCAATAATAAGTATATCATATTTCTTCTTAACAGTAGGAAGAGGAAATTCAAAACCTCCAAATATAATCAACGGAATTTTTCCGATAGAATTGACACTATGAACTTGAGGTTGTTTCCTCAGAAAGTGTACCGTATGCTCATTACCATTAACATGAAAAGTGATATTTCCTTTGTTGCAATCAATAACAGCCCCTGCAGTATTAAGAAAAGGTCTTCCGATAATAATAGACATACTATCGTCCTCGGGAATATCAAGAATAACAAAGTATGTTAAAATAGTAACGTTTGCAACCACAACAGGCACATCCTCACAAATACCGACAGGTATAGCAGTTGATTTATCAGCCATTTGCAAAGATATTTCAGTAGGTGTCAACTTATTCAAATCAAGTCTATGATATAAACAAAGAGGCGTAAGACTAACACCGGCTCCAAGATCACATAAAGCAGTTTTAACATAGTTTCTTTTAATGGAGCATGGTATAGTAGGTACTCCTGGATCTCCAAGTTTCTTAGGTATTCCGCCCTTAAAAGTATAATTAGCAAGCATGGTGGAAATTTCAGCTTCTGGTATTTTTTCTTTTATTTGTAATAATATCTTTCATATACTTAGCATAAGGATTGGTTTTGAGCATATCAGTTAATCGCATACACAAAAAGATAGGTCTAATCATTTCAGCGAAGCGCTCAAAATCGTCATCATCCTTTTTCTTGGATGGTTTGGGAGGAAAAGGCATGGGTTTCTGAACCCAAGGTTCTCTTTCCTTACCATGTTTCCTAGCAACAAAGTCTTTCTTATCATAACGTTGATTCTTTGATTGTGGGTTATCAAGATCAACAGCAGGTTCAATTTATACATCATTATCATTACTAGGTTGAGCATCATTATGAACATCATCATTAACATTTTCATTAGGTTCATGTTCATTGCCAGATTGTGTTTCAGCATCAGACATAGAGATATCATTTGGATTATCAGGTGGTTCAGCAATAGGTTCACTAGAAGTTTGCATGGTTCTATCATTTTTCTTTTTCTTCTTTTTAGAAGAACTAGGTGCATCAATTTTATTTCTCTGAGAATCTTGCTCAATTCTCTTAGGGTGGCCTTCAGGATACAAAGGTTCCCGAGTGATTCTACCAGTTCTAGTAGCCACTTTAACAGCATAATCATTTTTCTTACTATTCATCTCATTGAGCAATTCCTTTTGAGCTTTAAGTACCTGTTCTACTTGAGTGGTAACCATGGAAGCATGTTTGCTAACAAGTTTAAATTCACCTCTAATATTAGCCATATAATCACCCAATTATTTAATCATATCTTGTTTTAATTGTCTACCAAAATAAGCATTGAAGTCTTCTTGCTTAAACATAAAATTATCAAACTCATCCAAGCATTGACTAGCAATTTTAGCAGGATGGATTTCAGCTTTATCATATCTATAGAGAGAATTTACCTTTACTACCTGTGTCGGGTTATCGAGGTCTGGAGGTTCTTCAATAAATAAAGGATCAAGATCATATGTTTCTTCGGCAGGCGGTAAATTAAGACCATGTATTTCTTCAATAGGAGGTAAATTCTTAACATCTTCAGCTTTAATACCTTTTTCTTTCATAGATTTCTTTGCCTCTTGCATATCTTCGGGACTGAGAAATAGAACACCTCTCTTTTTCGGAGTTGGTTTAGGAATAGGATCATTAATTGGAGAAGGAGCTGGCTCAGGAGGTCCCCAATTATTTTCATTTGTCAACATATTATTCAATAAGATTTCAGCTTCATCCGGTGTTCTTTCCCTGAAAAGAGAACCGGCACAACTATCCAGGTAATCTCTGGAGCATCGGCTAGTACATTATAAAACATATCAAGTATTTCAGTTTTCTTAAGAGGATGATCAGGCAAAGCATTAAGTAACTTGAGAAGCCTCCCCCAAGCTTGTGGGAGACTCTCTTCTTTAATTTGCACAAAGTTGTATATTTCCTTTAAAGCAGCTTATTTCTTATGAGCAGGGAAATATTTAGCAGAGAAGTAGTAAATCATATCCTGGGGACTACGCACACAACCAGGATCAAGAGAATTAAACCATATCTTAGCGTCACCCTTTAATGAGAACAGAAATATTTTAAGGATATAAAAGTAGCGAGATCTCTCATCATTAGTGAACAGGGTAGCTATATCATTTAATTTAGTAAGATGTGCCACAACAGTTTCAGATTCATAGCCATGAAAAGGATCAGATTCAACCAAAGTAATTATATCAGGATCAACAGAGAATTCATAATCCTTATCAGCAACACAGATAGGTGAAGTAGCGAAAGCAGGGTCAGGTCTCATCCTAGCATTTAGAGATTGCTTATTCCATTTAGCTAATAACCTTTTGAGTTCATATCTATCTTTGCAAGCTAAAATAACTAAATAAGCTTCTTGATCAAATAAATAACCCTCAGGAATAACAAGTGATTCTTCATCATCACTTTCATCTTCATAATCAGATTCAATATTTTCAATCTCTCTAGCCCTGGCAAGTCGTTCCTCGAGAAAATCACCAAGTGGCACAGTAGTATCAAGCATAGAAGTAGTTTCATCATAAGTATCATGTATAGCAGAAGTAGCATCATCAATAACATGCGACATATCAGAACGAATAGCAGAAGCAGGTTTAGGTGTCGCAAGCTTACTCATAACAGAAGGTGAATCAAGTGCAGAGCTAGATGGCAGTTCCTTACCTCCCCTCGTAGTTGAGGGATAAATTGTTGTCTTAGCGTCTTTCAAATTCTTCATAGTGTCCAGCAGATATAAATCCCAAGTGACTCGAAGAATAGAGCTATGCTCCCTGGCAACAGCGCTAGAAATTAGTCTTGATAACCCACAAGTACAGGGGATCGCAACAGCTTTTGAGGGTAGAGTATTCAACCCAAATTTATTGATTCGACACAAGGGGAGCCGAAGAATATTCTCAAGTATTAGCAGCTGAGTTGTCAATTCAACCACACCTAGAAACTTAGTATCTGCAGCAAAGTGTTTAGTAGCAAAGTAATATGATAGTGATGGTAACAGTAACAAAAGAGTAACGAAAGCAAAGTAATGTTTTTGGTATTTTGTAGTGATTGTAACAATAGCAACGAGAAAGTAAATAAGTGTAAACCAGTATATGGAAAGCTCGTAGGCATTGGATCAATGATGGATAATTATGCCGGATGCGGTTCATCATGTAACAGTCGTAACATAGGGTGACACAGAACTAGCTCCAATTCTTCAATGTAATGTAGGCATGTATTCCGAATATAGTCATACGTGCTTATGGAAAAGAACTTGCATGACATCTTTTGTCCTACCCTCCCGTGGCAGCGGGGTCCTAATGGAAACTAAGGGATATTAAGGCCTCCTTTTAATAGAGAACCGGAACAAAGCATTAGTACATAGTGAATACATGAACTCCTCAAACTACGGTCATCATCGGTAAGTATCCCGATTATTGTCACTTCGGGGTTAACGGATCATAACACATAATAGGTGACTATAGACTTGCAAGATAGGATGTAGAACTCTCATATATTGATGAAAACATAATAGGTTCAGATCTCAAATCATGGCACTCGGGCCCTAGTGACAAGCATTAAGCACAGCAAAGTCATAGCAACATCAATCTCAAAACATAATGGATACTAGGGATCAAACCCTAACAAAACTAACTCGATTACATGATAAATCTCATCCAACCCATCACCGTCCAGCAAGCCTACGATGGAATTACTCACGCACGGCGGTGAGCATCATGAAATTGGTGATGAAGGATGGTTGATGATGACGACGACGACGAATCCCCCTCTTCGGAGCCCCAAACGGACTCCAGATCAGCCCTCCCAAGAGGTTTTAGGGCTTGGCGGCGGCTACGTATCGTAAAACGTGATGATTTCTTCTCTCCTATTTTTTCTCCCCGAAAGAAGTTATATAGAGTTGGAGTTGGAGTCAGGAGGTCTCCAGGGGGCCCACGAGATAGGGGGGGCGCCCCCACCCTCGTGGCAATGGTGTGGGCCCCCTGGTCTTCATCTTTGGCGAGGATTTTTTATTATTTATTGTAAGATATTCCGTGGAGTTTCAGGTCATTCCGAGAACTTTTGTTTTCGGCACATAAAACAACATCATGGCAATTCTGCTGAAAACATCGTCAGTCCGGGTTATTTCCATTCAAATCATACAAGTTAGCGTCCAAAACAAGGGCAAAAGTGTTTGGAAAAGTAGATACGACGGAGACGTATCAGTCATTCATATGGTTAGTCATAAAATCCTACATAAAACTTGTAGATCACTGAATATGATATATTTGATTCCTTGCAATAGTTTTGCGATATAAAGATGGTGATATTAGAGTAATGCTAGTGGGTAGTTGTGGATTAGTAGAAATACTTGTGTTGAGGTTGTGATTCCCGTAGCATGCACGTCTGGTGAACCATTATGTAATGAAGTCAGAGCATCAGGTATTTATTGATTGTCTTCCTTATGAGTGGCGGTCGGGGACGAGCGATGGTCTTTTTCTACCAATCTATCCCCCTAGGAGCATGTGCGTGGTACTTTGTTTTGATGAATAATAGATTTTTGCAATAAGTATGTGAGTTCTTTATGACTAATGTTGAGTCCATGGATTATACGCACTCTCACCCTTCCACCATTGCTAGCCTCTCTAGTACCGCGCAACTTTCGCCGGTACCATAAACCCACCATATACCTTCCTCAAAAAAGCCACCATACCTACCTATCATGTCATTTCCATAGCCATTCCGAGATATATTGCCATGCAACTTCCATCATCATCATATACTTGACTTGAGCACCATTGTCATATTGCTTTGCATGATCGTAATATAGCTAGCATGATGTTTTCATGGCTTGTCCGTTTTTTGATGTCATTGCTACGCTAGATCATTGCACATCCCGGTACACCACCGGAGGCATTCGTATAGAGTCATATCTTTGTTCTAGTATCGAGTTGTAATATTGAGTTGTAAGTAAATAAAAGTGTGATGATCATCATTATTAGAGCATTGTCCCAGTGAGGAAAGGATGATGGAGACTATGATTCCCCCACAAGTAGGGATGAGACTCCGGACGAAAAAAAGAGAAAGGCCATAAAAAAAGAAGGCCCAAAAAAATAATGAGAGAAAAAGAGAGAAGGGACAATGCTACTATCCTTTTTCCACACTTGTGCTTCAAAGTAGCACCATGTTCTTCATATAGGAAGTCTCTTGAGTTATCACTTTCATATACTAGTGGGAACTTTCATTATTGAACTTGACTTGTATATTCCGATGATGGGCTTCCTCAAATGCCCGAGGTCTTCATGAGCAAGCAAGTTGGATGCACACCCACTTAGTTTTCAGTCTGAGCTTTCATACACTTATAGCTCTTGGTGCATCCGTTGCATGGCAATCCCTACTCACTCACATTGATATCTATTGATGGGCATCTCCATAGCCCGTTGATACGCCTAGTTAATGTGAGACTATCTTCTCCTTTTTGTCTTCTCCACAACCACCATTCTATTCCACCTATAGTGCTATGTCCATGGCTCACGCTCATGTATTGCATGAAAGTTGAAAAGGTTTGAGAACGTCAAAAGTATGAAACAATTGCTTGGCATGTCATCGGGGTTGTGCATGATGTGAATATTTTTTGTGGTGAAGATGGAGCATAGCCAGACTATATGATTTTGTAGGGATAACTATCTTTGGCCATGTTATTTTGAAAAGACATGATTGCTTTATTAGTAGGCTCGAAGTATTATTGTTTTTTTGTCAAATGATAGACTATTGCTTTGAATCACTCGTATCTTAATATTCATGCCATGATTAGATATGTGATCAAGATTATGCTAGGTAGAATTCCACATCAAAAATTATCTTTTTTTATCATTTACCTACTCGAGGACGAGCAGGAATCAAGCTTGGGGATGCTGATACATCTCCGTCGTATCTATAATTTTTGATTGTTCCATGCCAATATTATACAACTTTCATATACTTTTGGCAACTTTTTATACTATTTTTGGGACTAACATATTGATCTAGTGCCCAGTGCCAGTTCATGTTTGTTGCATGTTTTTTGTTTCGTAGAATATCCATATCAAACAGAGTCCAAACGGGATAAAAACTGACGGAGATTTTTTTTGGAAACCCTTCTCCCATCTAGGGAGGAGGTCAAGGAAGAAGAAAAAGGAGGGGGGCTCTCTCCCCTCACTTCCAGTGGCGCCGGAGTGCCACCGGGGGCCATCATCATCACCGCAATCTTCACCAACAACTTCACCGCCATCATCACCAACTCTTCCCCCCTCTATGCAGCGGTGTAACCCCTCTTTTACCCGTTGTAATCTCTACTTAAATATGGTGCTCAACGCTATATATTATTTCCCAATGATGTATGGCTATCCTATGATGTTTGAGTAGATCCGTTTTGTCCTATGAGTTAATTGATGATCGTGATTGGTTTGAGTTGCATGTTTTATTATTGGTGCTGTCCTATGGTGCTCTCCGTGTCGCGCAAGCATGAGGGATTCCCGCTGTAGGGTTTGCAATATGTTCATGATTTGCTTATGGTGGGTGGCGTGAGTGACAGAAGCACAGACCCGAGTAAGTAGGTTGTTTGCGTATGGGATAAAGAGGACTTGATACTTTAATGCTATGGTTGGGTTTTACCTTAATGATCTTTAGTAGTTGCGGATGCTTGCTAGAGTTCCAATCATAAGTGCATATGATCCAAGTAGAGAAAGTATGTTAGCTTATGCCTCTCCCTCAAATAAAATTGCAATAGTGATTACCGGTCTAGTTATCGATTGCCTAGGGACAAATAACTTTCTCGTAACAAAAAGCTCTCTATTAAAACTAATTTAGCCGTGTCTTTATCTAAACAGCCCCTACTTTTTATTTACACGCTCTTTATTACCTTGCAAACGTATTCAACAACACCTACAAAGTACTTCTAGTTTCATACTTGTTCTAGGTAAAGCGAATGTCAAGCGTGCGTAGAGTTGTATCAGTGGTCGATAGAACTTGAGGGAATATTTGGTCTACCTTTAGCTCCTCGTTGGGTTTGACACTCTTACTTATCTAAAGAGGCTACAATTGACCCCCTATACTTGTGGGTTATCAGGAATCGAGACAAAGTATAAGCGAATCGTAGAAGATGGCCACCCCAAGGATCACCTATACCGAAACTTGCCATATCCTCCCCATCAATGAGCACTAGCAAGGACAAACCAAGGATGACCAGTTGCCAAAGACCACTAGGGATGCAAAGATAACGGCTAATACTAAAGCTAAGGAGTGCAAGGACACCCCTCCCCTCTATCGCCTATCTGGCCACCAAGGCCGCCAGATCTGGGAGAGTGGGGTCGAAGGAGGGAGGATCAGAGGTGGGAAACAGGGAGGTGAAGCAAACAAGTCTAGGTAGTCCACCCAGCATGTGAGGTACTACTTGTTGCATGCACACTCCGATATCTCATGCATCTTAATAACTATGTTTCAAAAATATTCAAAACTCAAAATTATAAACAGAGCATTGAAATTATGATCAGTTCACCATTTGAGTTCCAGTGTCTTGCTCTTAAAAACATGATCCCTTATGTGGTTATGATTCGAAAAATAGTTTCTGGGAAGCACACTAGTCTAGAATCACACATCACATATGGTTGAGAAAAACTCATGGCATATGGAACCAGGGCCATCACTACCGGCATGTTAGAGTCATACACACATCGCACATGGTTACTCGTGGTCTTTGGCAGAAATTTACAATGACTGTGAGACTTTCCATCGAAGGATGAGTTAGAGAAACTTCACGTGGAGATGCACTAGTAGAAAAGGGCCTATTGTCCCGGTTCGTAAGGCCCGTTTGTCCTGGTTCTTGAACCAGGACTAAAGGGTCGTTACTAAAGCCCAAGGCCTTTAGTCCCGGTTCTTACACGAACCGGGACCAATGGGCCTCCACGTGGCCGGTGCTGCGAGCCCAGGCAGGAGGGCCTTTGGTCCCGGTTGGTGGCACCAACCGGGACCAAAAGGCATCCACACGTCAGCTGTTCAGGGGCTATGTTTTTTGTTTTTTTTTCTGAAAGGGGGGAGGATTTGGGGGTTTTGTATGGTTAATTAAGGTGTTTCATATATTGTGTTAGGTAGCTAATTAATTAATAGAGATAAGTGTCCTCTCTTATCTCCATGCTTGGTCGACGCTACGTACTATACGTATAGAGAGGCCCTCGACACGCTATCTAGTAAGAAAATGAAGGAAACCATTAAGTACAGAAGTTCATCATGCATACCGAGAGAAGTGATCGACCTCTCGTTCTCCGAGAGATTGGTCGAACAACAAGTTTTCGTATTATCTATCCGACGCTACTGGCTACATGCATATACAATATGTAAGATCTCTTACAATCCCCTAGCATCTGAAATCAAGGTCCACATGCTATTTTCCGGCTTTATTGATGACGTGGTCAAGAAAGAATCCCGCCAATTCCTCTTGAATTGCTTTCATGCGATCTTCTGGTAGGAGTTCATTCCGCATCTCCCACGTCTAATTTGAAGAAGGGGGTTAATACATATATATGAATGAAACTCAACAGAAATGATGGTGTAATAAAATGAAATTGTGAATATTATTGCTTACGCACATAAAATTGTCTTTTAGAGTAGCCCTGCTTATCTTTCCAAGTCGTGTTGTAGATGAACTCGCACACGTAGTATCCACAGTAATCATTCCCTTGTTCCTGCCACAAGCACTTTAGGAGAAATAGAGGTCAATCAAACTGATAATGAAGCATTATAAATGGCATTGATGAAAGTAGCTAGAATCAATGGGAGATGCGCAGAACTAGCTAGCTAGTAGTACTTACTTTCTGGTATGTATATCGCAGCTCCTTCGGCAATCCCGGAGCTTCTTTGGTGAACTTTTTCCAAACCCTGCAAGACAAAGAAAATAATTATTACTTGAGATATCATGAAATGAACAAAAAGTTGTCGATATGGTGCAATAATGATCGATTGAACTTACTTGTTGAGAACTTTAGTCATGTCCGCATAGGTCTCGGGATCTTTTCGTCTCGAGTCTAAGACGGTTACTAGTCCCTACTCAAGCTTAATCTCTAGGAGAATATAGTGGAAGCTGCGCACGCATGCATAACTCATCAATTACATTACTATAACCTCGCTCGAGTAATAAGGGAAACCGAATATGCACAAGATAGTAACACTCACTTGAAGATGTAAGGAAAGAGTATTTTATCTTTGTTTTGATTTATTATCAATGATTTGAGCAAGTTGGCCTCGACATATTTGGCGCTCTTTTTAACCTGAAATTCATCTATGACATTTGTGTTAATGAACCCAATATCATACATTTCTGCTTTTCTACACTCGACGATCTTCAATCTGTATAATATGGTGAGGATAATTATATATACATGCAATGAAAGAGCTGAGCCATATATAGAGACTTAATGACAGAAGTAGTACTTACAGACAGTAGCAAGTGACCGTTAATTTATCGAGGGCCTTTTGATTGAAAAACTGAAAGAACTCCTCAACTGGAACAGTCAAAAAATCAATTCCAACGAGGCCGTGCTCCTCTTTAACTCTCAGATACAAAGTATTCGTCCCCCAGACTCTCTGCAGGTTTTCATGTACCAATCATGGAATCTTTGCATCATCGTTGTTAGAGATTTTTCATCTTTGACAAGAGGCTTCCCGTAATGGTATTTGTGTTCTTCCACCTCCAAGAAATCATAATGTACATCGTCGGGCAGGTAATCTCCAAGATTGCTATAACCGGGCACCATCCTCGGATCATTAGCGACGATATCACTAGACACCTTGAGCGGGGGGCACGATTGGTCCGCCTGTTCGACGAGCTGGGAAATTTTTTCCCAACTCGTCGTTCTGCTAACCTTTGATCACTGATAGTACTTCCCGACCGCTCCGCTTCGATATATACCTTTGCAGTAATGCTCTCATAGTTGTTTTTTCAGCAGAGACTTTGGTGGTTTCCTCAGGGCATCGATAGTGCGCTTTGCTTTAGCCGGATCTACCTTCTCCTCCGGAGGTGGATGTCTCTGATACGTCTCCAACATATCTATAATTTTTGATTGTTCCATGCTATATTATATCCTGTTTTGGACATTATTGGGCTTTATTATACACTTTTATATTATTTTTGGGACTAACCTATTAACCGGAGGCCTAGCCCAGAATTGCTGTTTTTTTGCCTATTTCAGAGTTCCACAGAAAAAAGAATATCAAACGGAGTCCAAACGGAATGGAACCTTCGGGAACATGATTTTTGGAACGAACATGATCCAGAGGATTTGGACCCTACGTCAAGAAAGCAACCGGGAGGGCACGAGGTAGGGGGGCACGCCTACCCCCCCCACCCCAGGTGCGTTCTCCACCCTCGTGGGGCCCACGTTGCTCCACCGACGTACTTCTTCCTCCTATATATACCTACGTACCCCCAAACTACCAGATATGGAGCCAAAACCCTAATTCCACCGTCGTAACTTTCTGTACCCGTGAGATCCCATCTTGGTGCCTTTTCTGGAGCTCCGCCAGAGGGGGCATCGATCACGGAGGGCTTCTACATCAACACCATAGCCTCTCCGATGAAGTGTGAGTAGTTTATTTAAGACCTTTGGGTCTATAGTTATTAGCTAGATGGCTTCTTCTCTCTTTTTGGATCTCAATACAAAGTTATCCCCCTCTCTTATGGAGATCTATTCCTTGTAATCTTCTTTTATGGTGTGTTTGTTGCGACTGATGAATTGTGGGTTTATGATCAAGTTTATCTATTAACAATATTTGAATCTTCTCTGAATTCTTTTATGTATGATTGGTTATCTTTCAAGTCTCTTCGAATTATCAGTTTGGTTTGGCCTACTAGATTGAACTTTCTTGCAATGGGAGAAGTGCTTAGCTTTGGGTTCAATCTCGCGGTGTCCTTGCCCAGTAACAGTAGGGGCAGCAAGGCACGTATTGTATTGTTGCCATCGAGGATAACAAGATGGGTTTTATTTCATATTGCATGAGTTTATCCCTCTACATCATGTCATCTTTCTTAAAGTGTTACTCTGTTCTTTTGAACTTAATACTCTAGATGCATGCTAGATAGAGGTCGATGTGTGGAGTAATAATAGTAGATGCATGCAGGAGTCGGTCTACTTGTCTCGGACGTGATGCCTATATACATGATCATACCTAGATATTCTCATAACTATGCTCAATTCTGTCAATTGCTCAATAGTAATTTGTTTACCCACTGTAATACATATGCTCTCGAGAGAAGCCACTAGTGAAACCTATGGCCCCCGGGTCTATTTTCCATCATATTAATCTTCCGTCAACAAGCTATTTCTTTTTCCGTTTATTTTGCTTTCTTTACTTTGCATCTTTATCATAAAAATACCAAAAATATTATCTTATCATATCTATCAGATCTCACTTCCGTAAGTGACCGTGAAGGGATTGACAACCCCTTTATTGCGTTGGTTGCGAGGATTTTATTTGTTTGTGTAGGTGCGAGGGACTCGTGCGTGGCCTCCTACTGGATTGATACCTTGGTTCTCAAAAGCTGAGGGAAATACTTACGCTACTTTGCTGCATCACCCTTTCCTCTTCAAGGGAAAACCAACGTAGTGCTCAAGAGGTAGCAGTCTCTTTGCTTTCACCCCTTCAAAGTAGTCCTTCACTTCTTTTCCACGATCTTCACGTTTTCTTCCACGGTCCTCTCATATGGTAACTTCTCTAGAGGCTTGAGAGGTGGACCGAATCTGTATTTCCTCCCGCCTCTGGCTGTACTACTAGACACCGGAGCAGACAGAGCGGCTGCGGCTGTCTTCTTTCGTGCTTGCTTACGAGGCGGAGGAGAAGGACTACGACGCGCCGGAGCAGCCGTAGCGGCGGCGGGTCTCTTTCGCCCTTGCTGGCATAGTGGAGAAGGAGGAGGCTGGCTGCTGGGGCGCGCCGGCGCAGGCGGAGAAGGAGGCTGAGTGCCCTAATCACTCGCCGGAGGAGGAGGCGGAGGAGGAGGAGGAGGAGGAGGCAGAGGCGTCCAGTTCGGAAGGTTGATGAGCTCCTTCCGCCATAGGCATGGAGTCTTCAGAGAAGAACCCAGCCAAGTCTCCCCTTCATCGGTAGGGTGGTCAAGCTCGAGGTCCTCAAATCCGTCTGTTATTTCATCCACCATCACCCTAGCATATCCTTCTGGAATCGGCCGGCAGTGAAAAGTTGCGCAAGGTTCAGGAGGTGCAACAGAGCCAACAGCCGCCTTGACTTTCAAATTCTTACATTGCGTCATAAAGTGGCAATTTTGAGACTCCGTGATGAAGTCCACGGGGTAGCTAGCAGGAGACGTGAAGACAGGCTCCAGCTGTTGCAGCTCGGTGGAAGCCACGCTGCTTCTCCGCTGAGATGGCGGGGTAGCTTCGGGGGAAGCTTCGATGGGTCGCTTGTTGCAATCTGCTTCTCGTTGCTCTATCGCTCGTACCCTTGCGTGCAGTGCCTGAATTTGGATCTGCTCCGCTTTCTTCCTCCTCTCCTCTCATTTGTAACTGCCTGCGTCCGGAAACCCAGCCTTCCATGCAACGGAGCCTGTCATGCCTCGTGTCCGTCCAGGGTGCTCGGGATTCCCGAGGGCCATTGTGAGCTCGTCGTTCTCTCTGTCTGGAACGAACGTCCCTTGCTGCGCTGCCTCGATATACTCCTGAAGCCTCTTGACGGGTATTCTCAGTTGCTCGTCTGTCCAAACGCACTTCCCTGATACAGGGTCCAAGGATCCGCCAACCCCGAAGAACCAAGTCCGGCAATGGTCTGGCCAGTTCAATGTCTCTGGTTCGACCCCTTTATCAATCAGGTCATTCTCAGCCTTGGCCCACAACGGCCGGGCTTTGAGGTAGCCACCTGACCCCGTGCGATGGTGATGCTTCTTCTTCGCAGCATTTTTCTTGTTTGTCACTGACATCTTCTTACTCTTGTCTGATGTCTTGTGGGCCACAAATGCGGGCCAGTGATCTCTGATCTTCTCATACCGGCCGGTGAATTCTGGTGTCTTGTCTTCGTCAACAAACGATGTTTTCAGCTCATTCTTCCACCTCCTGAATAGTTCTGCCATCTTCTTAAGAGCATGAGACTTGATCAATTGCTCTTTATCTGGCTTCTCCAGATCCTCCTCTGGCGGTAGGGTGAAATTTGCCTTCAGCGCGGTCCAAAGACCATCTTTCTGCATATCGAAGACATAAGACACATCAGGGTCTTCATTCTTAGGCTTTAACCATTGGTGGATACTGATCGGGATCTTATCCCTAATAAGAACCCCGCACTGAGCAGCAGATGCTTCCTTTGTCCGGATGGGTTCAATCGGCATGCCATCGCGCGCGATTGCTGTGATCTCAAACCTTTCATCTGAGCGCAACTTTTTTTTCGGGCCTCGTCTCTTTACCGAAGTTGTGCTTGATCCGGAAGGCTAGAAAAAATAAGAAAGACGAGAGTTAATTAATATGTGTACATATACCAAAACAATGAATGCATCAATTAGCTAGTCAGCACAGGCTTAACTAATATATATACCTGGCCGGACTCGGTTCGGTCACCGGAGCCGTCATCACGGTCTCCTTCTTGCACCGGCATTGGGTCACAGGAGCTGTCATCACGGTCTCCTTCTTGCACCGGCATTGGGTCACCGGAGCCATCATAATCATAGCCTGCTTCTTCACTCTGTCCTTCCAGACCATCGGTTTCATTGAGAAACGACATGATGGCATCACTTCCTTGTGCGATTATGTCCCCCAACACCGCTTCTGTTGCTTCGTCTCGGGGGTGCTCCATAGTTTCTGCAAATATCTACAACATGGCAATTATTATTCAAACATGACAGATGGATATATTAGTGGCAAACGTAGAACTGGCTAGCTAATCACAATAAGGAATCATATTAGTGGCCTCGACGCTGCTTCTCTAGGGTTTGGGGTGGCCTCGACAACGCTTTAATGGTATGGGGTGGCCTCGACGACAACGCTCTTTTAACTTAGTAAATTTGGGTGGCCTCGAGAGAGTTTGTCGGGTAGGGGCGTGGCGGGAGGGGGTAGGAGACCGACATCGTTTTTTTCTATGGTTTGGGTGTCCTCGAGAGTTTTGGTCGAGCGGGAGGGCCATGGAGTGCTCCCGTGGTATAAGGTATCACGGTCAAGCGGGGTATATATATCGACCGCCCATCATGTCGAGGTTATTTTGGAACGGAGTTCCTGATAAAAAATAAGAAGAGGAAGTAGAAGATAAAAAAAGAGGAGAAGAAGAAAAAAAGAGGAGAAGAAGGAATAGAGGAGAAGAAGAAAAAATAGGACTCTATTTTTTCTTCTTCTCCTCTTTTTTTTCTTCTTCTTCCTCTTCTTTTTCTTCCTTCTTCCTTTCTTCCTAGCTAGATATATAAAATTTTTCTAAAAAATGTTATCGGGGAGGGGGTATATCGACCTCCCCTCATGTTGAAATTATCGGAGAGGGGTTATATCGACGCCCACCCCCCTCATCATGCATATATAGCTACCACATACATATATACATTGAAAAAAAATTACATATATGCAACAAAAACATTAATACACATATGAACAAAAAAATACATATATGAACAAAAGCATGCTCGGAACAAAAAAAACTAATCTAATAAATCTAATAAGAAATTAATCTAATAAAAAACATGCTCTTAACTTACATATAGCCACATACATACAAATATAAATTTTATATGTATGAACAAAAAATTAATCTAATACAAAATAAAAAACAGAGCCGGACCGGCGTGGGGGCTCACAGCGGGCCAGGGCGTCTGGCGATGGCGACGGCGGGGGAGGCGAGGGCGCCGGCGCGTGAGGGCGGGTCGCGGGAAGGGGCTCGGGCGCGGAGCAGGGGCCGGCGCGGCGACGGCGTGGTTGGGGGCAGGGCAGCGCGGCGACGGCGTTAGAGGCAGGGGCGGCGCGGCGATGGCGTCGGAGGCAGGGGCGCGCGGTGCGGCGATGGCGTTGGAGGCAGGGCGATGACGACGACGGCGACGAGGAGCACTGCTGGGGCGTCGGGCACGAACTGACGATTAAATTGTGAAATTTTCACGAGTCCAGCTTATATATCCAGAGCATTAGTTCCGGTTTGTGGCACCAACCGGGACTAAAGGGCGGGGGGCATTGGTCCCAGTTGGTGTCACGAACCGGTACCAATGCACCCCTTTAATCCCGGTTGGTGCCACCAACCGGGACCAAAGGCTTGTCGCTGCCCGCGGCCAAAAGTTTAGTCCCACCTTGCTAGTTGAGAGGGTCTCGGAGTGGTTTATAAGCCCCACTCCGGCTGCCCTCTCGAGCTCCTCTCAAATGCAGGCTTATGGGCCTAACATGACACTATGTTGCTTGTGGGCCTACTGGGCCTCCTGCGGGCCAGAATCCTGGCCCATGGTTGGGTTTCTAGTCGTATTTAGGCCGTGGTGGCCCAGTAGGTGGCAGTTTTTTCTTTTTTTTGTTGCTTTATTTATTATTATTTTTTTCTACTTACAACAAAAAACTTACTGTTCCTATTTTTATTTATTTTATTAAAGTTTATTTATTTTACTTTTATAAAGTTTATTTTGTTTCTACTTCTTTATTTTATAAAAGTTTATTTTATTTTATTTTGTTTCTACTTATTTATTGTATTAAATTTTATTTTATTTCTTCTTATTTATTTTATTAAAGTTTATTTTATTTTGTTTCTACTTATTTATTTTATTAAATTTTCATTTATTTAATTTTGTTTCTACTTATTTATTAAAGTATATTTTGTTTCTTTCTACTTTTCATGTTTTGAACAGAAAATACTTTGATAATTTTAGTGGCATGAATTTTATATAATTTTAGTTTAAAAAATACTAGAGGTTTATAAAAGCTGTTTAGTTCATTCCTTTTGCTATTAGAGTTCTATAAAAAATTAGTTAATTTTCTTTTTGCATGGTATCATCATTTCATCCACATACCATATGCAAGAAATTAGAGAGGGTTACAGCAAAAACTGGATGCACTTCATGTACAAAACGGACAATCTCTTTCGAAGTATCAGGGTTTCATACGAAAACTCGTCTGTTACAAAGGGATTTCATTTTTTGAACTTATTTGAACTCCAGAGTTTTTCTGTGTTCAAATTCCACCATTCAAAGCCACACCATCAATTTTCAACCCTTTCTGACTTCATTTATTGTTTTTCATACATTTACTGATTTTTGTGAGCTAAATGACCCTGAAATTGAAAAGCATTTCAAATGAACTTTGAAAAGGTTGAAAGTTGGCATCGTATCATCATTTCATCCACATAGCATGTGCAGGAAAGTAGAGAGGGTTACGGCAAAAACTGGAAGCACTTCGTGTACAAAATGGACAATCTCTTTCGAAGTATCAGGGTTTCATACGGAAAATCGTCTGTTACAAAGGGATTTCATTTTTTAATTTATTTGAACTCCAGAGTTTTTCCGTGTTCAAAATGCACCATTCAAAGCCACATCATCAATTTTCAACCCTTTCTGACTTCATTTGTTATTTTTCATGCATTTACTGATTTTTGTGAGTTAAATGACCCTGAAATTGAAAAGCATTTCAAATGAATTCTGAAAAGGTTGAAAGTTTGCATGATATCACCATTTCATCCACATAGCATGTGCAAGAAAGTAGGGAGGGTTACGGCAAAAACTGGATGCACTTCATGCACGAAACAGACAATCTCTTTCGAAGTATGAGGGTTTCATACGGAAACTCGTCTCTTACAAAGGGATTTCATTTTTTTTGAACTTATTTGAACTCCGTACTTTTTTGTGTTCAAAATGTACCATTCAAAGCCACATCATCAATTTTCAACCCTTTCTGACTTCATTTGTTATTTTTCAAGCATTTACTGATTTTTGTGAGCTAAATGATCCTGAAATTGAAAAGCATTTCAAATGAACTCTGAAAAGGTTGAAAGTTGGCATGGTATCATCACTTCACCCACATAGCATGTGCAAGAATGTAGAGAGAGTTAAGGCAAAAATTGAATGCACTTCGTGTACAAAATGGACAATCTCTTTCAAAGTATGAGAGTTTCATACAAAAACTCATCTGTTACAAAGGGATTTCATTTTTTTGAACTTATTTGAACTCCATATTTTTTTCTTTGTTCAAAATGCACCATTCAAAGCCACATTATCAATTTTCAACCCTTTCTGACTTCATTTGTTATTTTTCATGCATTTACGATTATTTTGAGCTATAAGACCCTGAAATTGAAAAACATTTCAAATGAACTCTGAAAAGGTTGAAAGTTGGCATGGTATCATCATTTTACCCACATAGCATGTGCAAGAAAGTAGAGAGGGTTACGGCAAAAACTGGATGCACTTCGTGTACAAAACGGACAATCTCTTTCGAAGTATGAGGGTTCATATGGAAACTCGTCTCTTACAAAGGGATTTCTTTTTTTTTAACTTGTTTGAAATCCATAGTTTTTCTGTATTCAAAATGCACCATTCAAAGCCACATCATCAATTTAGTACATATAGCTCTCATGAATAGATAAGTGACTAAATTAATAGAAGATCATCATCACATTAAAAACAAAGTACATACATAGTTCTCATTGAACAACATATAACTCTCCAGAGCATCTAGTTAAACCATACATTGAAACTATGTAAAACCTTTCAATGCAACAACAAATGCGATCATAATCACAACCAAGGTAAAAATTGATCCAACGGCATAATGACACCAAGCCTCGGTATGAATGGCATATTTTCTAATCTTTTTAAATCTTCAACCGCATTGCATCCATCTTGATCTTGTGATCATCGACGACATCCGCAACATGCAACTCCAATATCATCTTCTCCTCCTCAATTTTTTTCCTTCAAGTAATTGGTTTCTTCTTCAACTAAATTTAACCTCTTGACAATAGGGTCGGATGGAATTTCCGCTTCAATTACCTCCTACATAAATAAAATCTATGTCACATTGGTCGGCATAGTTGTCAAAAACAATAAATGAAGCAAATAGTTATAAAAAGATAATATATACCACATCTAAATCATAGATAGGACGAGGGCCGACGGGGGTGGATACCAAAACCATCTCACTATATAATAACAAGCAATAATAAAAGTTAGAAAATTAGACAAGTATCTATCTAAAGTAAGAATTATTTTCTTTCAGAAAGAAGATAAGAACAAGAGGCTCACCACGGTGGTGCCGGCGACGAGATCGGCGCGCGCGATCGACGGCGGTGAAGACGGGGACGGGACGTGACAGACCGCTAAACCTATGCAAATATCAGGGAAAATGGAGCTTGGAGGTCGAGCTTAGAGAGGAGAAAGCTTAACTAGCGTGGGTCGGGCATTTCATCGAACACCTCATGTGCATAGGAGGTGAGCTAGAGCACCCAAATGCCCTCTCCTCGCCGCTCAGAAAAAACAGAGCACTGTGGAGTGCTCTGCTGCGGCGGCGGGGTATATATAGGCAACTCATTTGTCCCGGTTCGTGGCTGGAACTGGGACTAAAGCCCAGCCTTCTGTCCTGGTTCGAGCCAAAAACCGGGACCAATGTTTGTGGGCCAGCAGCGAGGCCCATTGGTCCCGGTTCGTGCCTAGAACCGGGACAAATGGGTCCATACGAACTGGGACCAATGCCCACGAGGCCCCGGCCGCCCCCCTGGGCTAAAGAACCAGGACGAATGCCCCCATGGGTCCCGGTTCGTGACTAAACCGGGACTAATGGGCTTGCCCTGCCTGAACCAAAGCCCTGTTTTCTACTAGTGATGTATATTCTCCATCACCTAAAATGTCTAGAGATATGCAAACATTTATTCAATAGTATATTGGCATATCTAGATGCCAGGAGATTACTATGTTTTTCATGGCGAACCAAACCTTCATACATCAACTTTTAAGACATCTTAAATATGCAAAACCTCTATAGGACTTATAGATGACGATTAGGCTATGGGAGCTCTACCAAGCCCAAGACTGCAAACATCAATGCAACTACAAGATTGGAGTAGTCGATCCGAAGACATAAATGAATCCTATGCTGGGATCCCAGACATTAAAGAGCTTCTCATACAATAGCTAACGTGTTTTCATAAGGAAAAGGTGTACATACTACTTCCCTATAATTCACCGTAAATCTACTAACGCACAATGGCGTTTTATTCATTTTTTATGCATGTATCTCCTTCTGCTCACATCCGTCTGTTCAGATTTACATAGCAAATGTTGGCTCCTCATTGAGAACATTCCTATATTAGGCAATGATTCTTACCTTGATTACGACAGTCAAAAAGGGGTACCTCAATGATATCTCGTCTTTTTGGGTAAAGATTTTGTAGCACCTACAAATAAGACATGTGTGGGACACCATTATGAGTTTAAATGCAGAGTGCAACTGAAATTTTGCATGACATGTGGGTACTACATACGCACCAATGTGGACTCCTTTTTCAGTCATGGAATCAACATTGATGTGATATGGTATCACACAAGACTTCCCATTATGATCTGGGTAACAAGATGTATGACTGAAGGTGTACTTTACCTGCATCAAACATATCTTGGTGCACATCACTGACTATGCCATCATCCTATACCAAAGAGTGAATTCTACACCAACCTCCAACTACGAGAAAAGGTAGGATTTTTCAAGGGTGGTGTTGGTACCAGCCACACATAGCACCTAGGCGGCTTGAGTTTTGTGTACAAAAAAGTAGGTAGATTTGTTGTTTGTATGGTTCATCTATTACTGCATGTTTTCTTAATAGACTTAACCACATTGTTCGTTGCTTGTGCACTTGTGTTCTTACATACACTTGTGTCAAATTGTTATGTCATTTACATATGGGGATTTTTTTTATTGATGTTATTTATGCACATATGAATGTAGTATGCGTAATAACCTGACTTATATGTTGGATATATGAATTCTGAAAGAAAACCATCATGAATTTTGCAACAATTTGGTGACCAGGCAATGTCGGTGTGTTTTCCTAATTCTTGAAATTCTGCCGCGGAAGAAAATTATGACCTCACAATAGGTGATTGTTTCTCATTTTGTTATGGTTCTGTCAGTGCTATCTACTTCGTGTACTTTACTTTAAGTTTATAGGCGGGCTTGCCTCATATTTGATCAAAGTATTGTTATGTGCATATGAGAATACATGGGCAGGAGGAAAAAACGTTTTGAGCCTCCTTTTCTTGGAAAAGCGCAGCTGGTCACACAGGTTTAAAGCAGCCAATCATGCACAAATTATTACAGTTCCCTCTTGCATGAAAGGTTAGAGTTCCCACTATCAAAGAAGCTCATTTTTTACTTACACTAAATGATGCCCTGGAGGTTGTTACGTGAATTGCTTGCAATTTATTATTTGACGAGATTTGTTGTCCAAAATCTGAATATGAGAATGAAGACTAAAAATATATTTATTTATTGTATTTAATGATTATATAGCTGTTAAATATTTATCGAATTAGTATAAGTAACACATTCTCATGCATATTGATAAAGCGTGATGCGCATGTTTAGAGAGTATGCATCATTTCCCATGAATGTAGAGAAAGTTTGAATAGTGGGGCATGTGTGATGAGGTGGCATGTGTAGTATACTTGATATGTTGACACATCTCTTGCTCAAACCATATATATATGCACAACATGCTGACATCCGAAATAGAGGAGTGCCCGAACCGAAGAGTTCACACAAATGAATGGAAGTTATCGACAAATAAGAAGTTTCGATCAAGATTTTAATTTTGTTTTGGAAGTTGGGAGTACCCACTCCTCAATTGCTCCCATCTCTCAAAAATACATTTTAATGTTTCAAAAACTTCTGAAAATAATTGTGAATATTCAAAAGTCATGTCTCAACAACCCCTAAAAATTTCAAATCTAAGTTCAAAACCACATGGATATACAAAAAATAAAATTCAGGATGTGACACTATTCTTGGAGATTTGTCTATTTTTTTCCCTGGCGTATTTTGAATTTGGATTTGGATTTTTTAGAGATTGTAGTCACATGTCTTGTGAACTTTTATAATGTTTTTCGTGAATTTTTGAAACATCTAAATACATTTTTGGAATTTGGGAGCGTTGAAGCAGTGGGAGAACCTGATGTTTTCTCGAACATTGCAAGGACGTCCACGCCCCCCCCCCCCCCCCCCCCCACCCCCCCAAAAAAAAACTGACTGACCACTTACCGACTACACCCCTACTGCTTCTGTACCTGTATTATATTTCACCTTTGTGTGTGTCGAGCACAAGCTAAAGGTCATGGTGGGTAGTGACATGATTATGACCAGACACACGATCTGGACAAAGTTCCCTTCTTCGAAATCCCCTGATCCGGGCCAGCAGAATGGACAAGGTGGTGGCAGTCGCAGAGTGTTCCACATACTGCATTCCTATCATTCGGTACGCAAAAAAATTTCAGTTTCTTGTTGGCGTGTACCATCATGGGATCAAACTTTTTCATGATTTTTATTGGAGTAGTATTCATATATTTCCCGATGTGCAGGCAAGGCATCAGACATATTCAAACAAATCTTCGTAATGCAAATGCTGGACTAAGTGCATGTGAATGTATTAGTGATGTGTGATGTATGAGATTATGACTTGTATGGGAGTATGAATGTTATTGGTGAAACTTGGTACGATATTTTACGGAGTGACGACATGCTATATGCATACATCTTTTTTTGACGGCACGCCTATGATTGTGAATTGTTTGCCTTTTGTTTTTATCAAAGGACGTGCCAAAATTTTGTGTGCGAGGCTTCAAGCCAGCTTGTGAGCTTCACAAACTGGTTGGAGGGATTGGGTTCGGCTAGTTCGCCCTCCGAGCCTTGACCCGGGGCCTCGAACCTAGAGCTTTCTGTCCACCCCTCGCACGGCATGACTCATGATGCACGTAAAGTGGTTCGCGAGTGGTAAGAATTTAATCAAATATCTATCGTGCATGGGCCCTTCTCAATTAACAATGTTATTATCATCTATATTGTTTTGCTAGCAATTTTGATTCTAGGTGCAGATGGGAATGCCGCGTATGAGTTTGTCATTTTCCTGAGTGTACCGTTCTGGTTTTGGGATCCTGCTCCAAAGGTTACTTTGATGAATGACTATAAAAATTGGGGGTGTCGACATTGTTGGCTCACTTGATCTTAACTGTCCAATAAACTTTCATTTAGAAATAGAGGAATGCCAACAGGATTGTAACAATCTTCTCTGATTAATGCAGTCCTTTCTCTGGCAAAAAAAAAGAAACAGAGGAAAGAATCCTTTGCAGCATGTGCATCCGCATGCACGAACATGCTAATTGATTAGAATTTTTTTATAAAATAAATAAGCTGTCGAAACACTACAAATTTAGTTGCTAGACTACGGGAAATAAATCAAGTCCGAACAGCTGATAAAGCACTCTAGTGATTGTGCGATCATGCCGACCAATGCATGGCAGACTGTCAGTGCCAACTCCAGTTATATATAAATGTATTGATCCGTCGCACACAACTTGCTGAAACATGTCGAGGGTGTGCACACAATGACACATAAACTGGACATACAACCCGGTGCAGATCGTAGTAGAACACATAGCATGCCCGAAGAAACAATCAAAATGTCAACTGGTCAATTAATCATTGTGCAACCATGCCGTTGATCTGAAAAAATAGCACACGTCAAAAAAATACGAAGCTGATCGCAACATTTCTTTTCGAGGGATTACCCGGTCCATGATTTGTTCCGCAGAATGAGATGCTGGCACGTCTGGAACCCATTCAGCTATCACACAAGTTGAATGAGTTTAGATGAAATTTACATCTGAATGACAAATACTCCGTCATTGGCTCAACTGGCCTTCATTGGCTCAACACTGCAAATGTTGTGCTCCTCCCGAAAAAAGAGGGGGCCGAGGATATTTCTGACTATCGCCCTATTAGTCTTATTCACGCCATTGCAAGGATTATTGCGAAAATATTGGCAATCCGCCTGGCCCCCCATATGCATAAGCTCATCTAAAATGCCCAGAGTGCCTTCATAAAGACGAGAAGTATCCATGACAATTTCATGTATGTTCGCAATCTTGCGCGACGCCTCCACATGCGGAAAACTCCGTCCCTCCTGTTCAAGCTCGATATTCGGAAGGCTTTTGACTCTGTCAAATGGGAGTATATCTTGGACCTTCTTCAGAGGCTTGGGTTCCCGCCCATGTTTCGCAACTGGATCGCCGCCCTATTGTGCTCCTCGTCCTCGCGCATCCTTTTGAATGGTGTGCCAAGCAAGCCCATCCCTCATGGCCGCGGCTTCAGACAAGGGGACCCGGTCTCCCCCTTGCTTTTTGTCATTGCCATGGACCCGCTGCACAAGATTCTTGAGCTAGCATCGAGAAAAGGGCTCTTTCACAAGATCCGTGGGCGTGGCGTGGCTGTTAGGACTTCCCTATACGCAGATGATGCAGCAGTCTTTATGGCCCCAATCAAGAAAGACATTGACAACCTAGCCACCATTCTGCATCTTTTCGGCAATGTCATCGGCCTTGTCACAAACTTCCAAAAGAGCTCAGTGGTTCCCATTCGGTGCGGACAACTCAACTTGACATGCATCCTTCAGGCCCTTCCTGCGCCACGGGCTTCATTTCCAATGAAATACTTGGGGCTTCCTCTCTCGGTGTGGAAGCTTAGAAAGGTCGACTACCAGTACCTAGAGGACAAAGCGGCCGCTAAGTTGACCACTTGGGATAGCCAAAATATCATTGCCATTGGTCGGTGTGCCCTTGTGAAGTCGGTGTTGTCTTTGCAGCTCGTCTTCTCTATCACACCACTCATTGTGCCAACGTCCACTCTACACAACATAAACAAGCTCGAAAGAGCCTTTCTCTGGGAGGGCACGGACAAGACCACTGGTGCAAAATGCAAGGTGAATTGGTATGCGGTGTGCCGGCCAAAGGATCTTGGTGGCCTTGGCATACTTAACACGGAGAAATTTGCTCGGGCTCTTCGCTTGCGCTGATTATGGTTTGAATGGAAAGAGCCCACCAAGCTTTGGGTGGGCATGGGAAACCCGTGCAACACGATGGACTACTCCTTGTTTTATGCCTCCACGTCAATCTTTGTTGGAAATGGAGCAAGGACGCCTTTTTGGGATGCGCCATGGGTGAATGACCGCAAGCCTAGGGACATTGCACCACTAATTTATGAGGCGTCCACGAGGAAAAATTGGAAGGTGCGCGAAGCTCTCAGCAACGATGCGTGGGTCTCGAGAATACGCATCCCAGACTCTTTTTCGCTGAATCACTTACGTCAGTTTGTCACCCTCTGGACAACGCTTCGTGGCTTCCATCTCGAGGAGGATGCCGAAGATGATATTGTATGGAAGCACACCGCTAGCGGGCAATACACGGCCGAGTCAGCATACAAAGCGCAATTCCTTGGCACAATCAAATCCCCTATGGAGCACACTGTGTGGAGGGCTTGGGCTCCCCCCAAAGTCAAGTTCTTCGCTTGGCTGGCTATTCAAAACAGAATTTGGACGGCAGACAGATTGGAGAAGCGCGGATGGCCAAACTGTGGCCTTTGTACACTTTGCAAGCAGAAGCAAGAGTCTGTTGACCACCTTTTCTACCAATGCCGCTTCTCTATCCGCCTATGGGGATTAGTCAAGGACTGGCTGCAACTGGTGAGCATTGATACTTCCTCATGGCACCTCTCAGGCAACATCGAAGAGTGGTGGGTGGGCCTCTCCGACACATCTATCCCCAACAGGAAGGCGATGGCCTCGCTCACCATGCTAGTCGCCTGGACCATTTGGAACGAGAGGAATGCGCGAGTGCTCCGCCGACGGTTCTACTCGCCAACATTAAGAAGGAGGCCACGCTTTGGGTATCAGCGGGTGCAAGCAAGTTGGGATACTTGATGACGCGAGAGTAGTTGATCACCTTTATTTCGGGTGTTGCGGCGCTGTCAGTGTTGTAACACGAACATAAACTCTATTCCTCTTATTTAATGAATGAGGCAAATCTTTTGCCTCTCTTCAAAAAAAAAACAAATACTCCGTCTACTACTTTTATTCAGCTCACCCCACACACTGATAACCTTATGGATAATAAATAGGTTATAGAGCTGAAATGCCTTTAATGTGACCACATCCTTTTGTGGTTTTTAAACCGGGGCGTGATCATAGACAAGCTCGCACATAAGATCTAGCATGAGTAAGTTTTGTGTCTTCCGCCATAATGATGAGTCAACTAAATCCCTTTCAAGTGTTGGTTAGCTTATGAAGTCTGACCCATAATTCATATAGCTTTAAACATCTACCACTCATAGTGTGGGTAACATGTTCGACAACTGGTATGGTTGGGGGATATTGATA
Source organism: Triticum urartu (assembly GCF_003073215.2). Taxonomy (NCBI): domain Eukaryota; kingdom Viridiplantae; phylum Streptophyta; class Magnoliopsida; order Poales; family Poaceae; genus Triticum; species Triticum urartu. Next base: position 604,317,493 of record NC_053028.1, read on the forward strand.
TGAAGTGTTCATCCTAGCTATATTGTCATGGGGCGGTGGTCTTATGTTGGGCTTTTGGCTTTCAAGAGGAAAGGTCTGCTTCTCTCTTGGCCGTATTCCTGTATTTGCCAAAAGAGTCTTTCTCTTTTTTGTTTTCGTTTGAGACTTGAACATGATGGGTGTGTGCATCTTGCTATACATTGGCTGGGTATTACCTCAACACGGTTCTATCAGTTCGATATAAGCATTTAATGAAATTGCCTTTGTAAAACAAACACGAAAACGCGAGCCGCTAGTTTTCTACCGCTGACACTGACAGGTCTTGCTGCTAGGCGCTCCTCTATATAAGAATGGTTCAGGTGGCCGTGTAGAGCACACGCCCGTCAGGACAGTCCAATAAACCAGAAGCCCTGGAACGAAGATCGTCCGCATAGAGCTAGCCAACCCTTTTACTACATTCAGCGATCAAGACAATGGACGGCGCCAGCGAGGGACGGGAGCAGCCGATGTTGGAGAAGGAGCTGATCAGCAGCCACAAGGAGCATCACTTCACGGCCGGGGAGGTGGTGCGCGATGTCATCATGGGCGTGTCCGACGGCCTTACCGTGCCCTTCGCCCTCGCCGCAGGGCTCTCAGGTGCGAGCGCGGCATCATCGCTCGTCCTCACCGCCGGGCTTGCCGAGGTCGCAGCAGGGGCCATCTCCATGGGACTCGGGGGGTAATCACTGGTTCTCTTATACTACACCATAATATATCATCCATATCTACCACTAGTTTGCAGCCTAGCCTAGTTACTTCTTACTGACGAGTGACGACCCAAAATGTCATATCCAATTCTTTAGGAAAAAACAACAGTCACATCGTCATGATTATGCAGTAGCTAAATATGGAAGACATCATTATTGAAACACTTAGTTTGATCGTAGCCCTTAATTATAACCTACATATAAGAGAAATTTTGAGACACACCCACTAATATGATCCATTAATTCTGTGTGATCTAACGATTCAAACATATTATTACCTACGGTTCTATATGTTCATGTGGTTATTATTAAAGTAAGCTATTGAAATCATAGATAGCAAGATGTGTAGATTGCATGTGGTTACCATTGACATTACAGATCATGCAAATAAGGAAGAAAATAATACGTATTAAATTTCAGATGATCATAAGTGTTGACAAATACAAGCCTAGTTGAAGTACATGTTGATTATATATACTCGTATTTTACTTTTCATATTAGAAAAGTTACACAGATACTCCCTCCGTCCGGATTTATTAGGCCTCTCAGCATCACAACCATGTCCCCTTTTATAAGGCCCCGCTTGGAAAGGTGCATGCATGCAACCATTTCATTGGTTGCATTGAAAGTCATTGTTGTTGGTGCCATGGCTGGAAAATTAATACACTTCATGCCTGCTTTTTCATTGGCTGCATGCATGTGAGAGAGTGCATTGGGAGTGGAATTGAAGAATTAATGTTAGCAAATTACTATGTATCTTGGTCTAAAAGAGGTTGTCTTTAGGCCTAATAAACCCGGACGGAGGGAGTAACAAACAAGAGTTAAGAGGGGTTGTTTTGGCTTACGGAGCTGCTGCTCCTAATGCTCGTGCATACATTGGCTACATGTGCCTCAGTTTTCTAGTATGCAATGTGATGAGAAAAAAACTGGAAAAGATTAATACATTGGAGAAAGTACTAATATGTGTTTACTAGCTAATAACTCCAGTGTATAGTTCTATATAACCATATGTCCTTGCATTGTGAATATTTTAGATACATATGCTATGTCCACTATGCATTATAAAATACAGATCATATATATAGTTCAAAAGCCACACATGCATTTTCTATCACTCTCAATGTTATGCATTAATACCTTCCGCATCAAATTGCTATATGTGCAAAACTATACAAGTGATGCATATACTCTGTAATTTGTTTGTGTGGTATTAGTATTTGGTGTGAAGACGATAAACATATAGGTTTTCTTCATTAGTATAGTTTGGAATCTGTGGGGTCAGAAAATAACTTGCCATAGGTGAAAATTGGGTATAACCAACCTTTCTCGATGGATGGCTGGGATTACATAGTACTCATCTTGCCGTCTAGTGGGTAAGTTGAAGCGTCTTAATAGATCTTTACATATAAAGTAGAACTGATGGAAAACGCAAATAAATGCTTATGACACAAGAGGTAATTAGTAGTCATCGATACATAGGATGGGCTATGGCCATTGCTGATCAATTTATAGTGAATGTTTGGGGGCGGATTATTGGCTCATAGACTTCTGGCGCACACTTTTCTGGTTCGGCAATTGATAGCTTCTGGTTATGAATTTTTTCATGCTATTTGTAACATGATGGTTCTTTTATCGCATTTAGCGTCATTTTTATTTCTTATCTTTGTAATAATCTGGCCTTATGTATTATTGGTGCTTAGACCAGGGTTAATAAATTAAGCTTCCATTTTCTAAAAAAAAATCAGTTTAAAGGTTTTGTTGCGGGAGTGGGGATGGGGGTGAATATAATCAACCATTTATCTTGCCGCAACCATTTGTGATCCATTGAATTGGGAGGAGAGGTGGCAAGTACAGTTACTTCCTTGCCAACTTATCCCAATTTCTAATATATATGCTACACCATATATGCTTCTTGTAAGCACTAAGTACAACTTTAAATTAATACATTCCTAAGTTTGGGCATACCTATTTTGAGACATAAATATAATTATTGCATACACATGGTATTAAAACAATGATCTTTAAAAATGTAAGATGTATGTATTATGATGTATATAGAAGAAGGAATTCAAAAAGGCGCACACAATAGCTTACTCAACTGGGTAAAAATTTATGAAATGTTTTTTTTCTGAAAAACATGCAAATGTCCAAGTCATTTGGTGTACTTCAAAAAATTCGTTCAGAAATAATCGGTTTGCACCCTTCATAAACATTGCATTTTTTAGTACAGAATATTTTCTTCTTTTTAGAGCACCAAAATTTTCTCACTCGGGCAGGGGGGACCATCATCTTCGTATGTAATTTAAATTGATGCATGATACATGAACATATGTATGCCTAATTACGTTTGAATCATTTTGACACACCTGGAATATTATAATGTTCATCCGCGGGCGGGGGGAGGGGGGGGGGTGTACATGGGTATCTTCATTGAGTGGTCAAAACTAAATATATATTTTCCCATATTAGGGCTAAATTGGAGAGCATCTGGAAATGAACCTAGTTCACTTGGATGAGAGAGTTGATGTACAATCTCATTGTTTGGTTCACATCTTGAATGATCACAATTTAGATTTATACTTATATTTATATTCTCGGGTTTTCCACTGCATTTTTCCTTGAAGAAGATAGTTGGAGAGCTTCTAGAATGAGATGTGTATTCAAGATTATTGATTTGGCTTAACCTCTCATCATCTATTTGCATCTCTGGGATACATTGTCGTATAGGTACCTGGCGGCTAAGAGCAAAGCAGACCATTATGAGCAGGAGTTAAGAAGGGAGCAAGAGGAGATCATCGTGGTCCCTGAAATCGGTAATTTGAGCATGTCTTTTGTGATGAAAAAGATTACACATGTTTTTTCCTAGATTAGTTAGTTCATGAAAAAAGTGCATGCACCTACATATGTACATATTTACACGCGCGTTACAGAATTCGAATCATTGGGTTCGGAATTTTCTCATTAAAAGTATGAACCATATTCCAGAGGCTGCTGAGATCGGAGAGATCATGTCGCAGTATGGACTCGAACCCCACGAGTATGGCCCTGTGGTGATGGGCCTGCGTAGGAAGCCGCAAGCCTGGCTCGAGCTCATGATGAGGTATATCGTCTTTTTGGACACGACATGCATGATGAGATACGTCTTCCACTCGAAATTAATTGTCTTAATTAAGTTGGTCATAATTATTTAATTCAGGTTTGAGCTGGGACTTGAGAAGCCAGACCCTAGAAGAGCCCTGCAGAGCGCTCTTACGATAGCGCTCTCCTACGTTGTCGGCGGGTTGGTCCCACTCATGCCCTACATGCTCATTCCCACTGCTCACGACGCAATGCTCACATCGGTCATGCTCACGCTTGTCGCACTCTTCTTTTTCGGCTATGTCAAGGGCCGCTTCACTGGAAGCCGCCCCCTCTTCAGTGCCCTGCAGACTACTCTTATCGGTGTCGTTACTTCTGCCGCAGCATACGGAATAGCCAAAGTTATGCAAGCCTGACGATTTATAGAATTCTCTCTCATCCAAAGTTTCACTAGCATGGAGTGAATGAATTCACAAATAAGCATGAGATAGGGAGTATTTCAGTTATATTCTGTTCATCTTTTTTCCTTTTCTTTGTGTGAATGTGTTTGTGTTTGCTTCTGAACTGTCATGGGTTTGTGTGTCACTTTCGTCGCCCAGCAGTGAATAAGTTAAGGTGAAGAAAAATGGCCGAAGAGGAAGACTGTTATATGGTGGCTTGCGTAAATTAATCTACTGCCCACCTCTGTCTTGAGTATTTTTACTATAGTCTGGAAGGATTTATGGTGTGTTTATCTGAGCTAAATTTGAGATATACTTTATTTCTGATATACCAAATTTATACAATACTCATCATTTTGTGAGTACAAAAGTGAATGATAGAGGGTCACTGGGTGGGTAAATTTAATGTTTAAATCACATATTTTCTGTAGCATTGTACTCAAGAGGTATTTATGAGGCCATAATTCATATGCTCGCTTCGATTGAGCTAGTGGGCTTAAACTACTAATTTTCTTCGTGTGAGGCTAAATAATAAGAACCATTGGTAGGATGGTCAGCATGTGTCTCTGAGGGTAGGTTTACTAGTACATATTACTGTTTTATCTTGTTAGCAGGAGGGGTGGGCCTTGTTGGGTTTGATTTCGACATTCATTTATTCAATGGAACGCGGACTTGTGGAAGGAGCACCATCTTGCCGCATGGCTCTGGGGCCTCCTATTCGTCTTGAGACGATCGTGGACTTGGCGGGGTAGGTTATTGATAGCCATGGCCTTCCACTCCATGGTGTATGTATAGTAACAATATTGAATTGTTTTTATATAGATCCTTAGTCAAGGAGGCACATTGTGTCTCGGCGGTCCACGTGTCGTCTTTGCTCATGTCGTTGTCTTCTCCTTAGATGTACTCTTACATGACGTGATATAGTTCTCCGGTTGTCTTTGGAAGATTACAATTTTAGGGCCTGGTTCACTTATTTGGGGTGTAATGCTTGCATGAAGGCATTAAATCACCTTGATGCTTGGGGTATCGAAAATTTAGTTCTGGCTCTTCAAGAATTATTGATGAATTTTCATACTCCCATGCAATATATTGGTGGGTGAACAACACAATTAACAGTCAATGTTGCATTAACTTTCCTTTGAACTTTGCAGTAAAGACTTCTTCAAGATGGTACGTATCACAACACTGCCATGTTGTTCATTTGGTTAAGAGAAACAGCAAGAACCGAGAAGCCGGTCAGGATCCAAGTAAGGGTGAGTCCCCCAAAGCCAATTTATTGTCGATGCCTATTGCGCGCAAGGTAACTTGGCAATGAGAAACATAGAGAACCGCCTTTGATACAATCAACGAAGAAAATCGAGAACCTCCAAAGGAAGGCACTGAGGCAGGCATTGCGGCCAGAAATCGTCCACTCCCCCCCTTACAAATATTAGATGGTTTGAATATTTCAGTATGGACTACATACGGACTGAAATAAGTCAATAAACACACTAAAATGCGCTATATACATCCGAATTAGGGAAAAGTTAGAATGTCATATAATAGTGAACAGAGTTGAAAATTACCATAGAATAAGCGTACAAACCAGCAACGTCTTTATTATTCACAAGCATAGAGGGGTAAAAAAACTCTTCTATTTCTGCATTGTGATCCTTATTGTTCACAAACGTAGAGGGATCAAACATTGTGACTTTTAGCAATATTACCAGTAACGTCTCACAAATAGATGGGTAAAAAAAGTAAACTAGTACAAACCATGGATGCAGAAATCTTGATTGTTCACAATAACTTGGAATGCGGTCTGTATCTACTAATTGTAAGGAGGCATCTAGGACCAGAAGCAAAGGGTGTCAAAACTCCATGAACATAACCGAAAACAGAACAATTCAAGGTGAACAACCATGTCCTGGTAGCATCAGAGCTATCAAACTTGCAGCGCCTCAGGATCCATACAAGGCATCATCGGCAATACCACAGTTTGAACCAAACACAACCCAGCCGATAGAAGCAAGAAATGTAGTCTACTCCCTCCGTCCCATAGTGTATGACATCTTTTGACACTAGTGTAGTGTCAAAAAATGCCTTACATTATGGGACGGAGGGAGTACCTCATATAGGAAACCAATAGTCCCCAGCAGAGGGAAGATAAGCAGTTTGGTATATCCTGAAAGAGAAAATCAGCAGCATGTGTGTTACTTGAGTCCTGATGAAAGCATCCGCACCAACACTTGTAGAGACAGAAAAGATGATGAAAATTGAAAGTAGTAGCATGAGTGTTACTTGAGTCCTGAAGCAAACAACACTTTTAGAAGAAGAAAAGATAATGAAAAAAATAATCTCCAATGAAGGAGGCCACAAACTAGTTAGGTACATCGCAACCTGCATGTAGTGGATATAGCTTAGGGCATCTCTTGCTGATCCTCCTAATCGGTTAGAGGAGTAAAAAATTTACTCCTCGGCCGAAAAGTTGGCCCGTGGCACCTAAAATCACTCGCCCCCCACGCGACCGAGTAAAAATCACCTTGTCTCTTCTGCCATGCCACGCAGTGTCACCGTTCCTGCCGCTGCTTTCGCCACCGATGACCATTTCTCTAGTTAGAATGGGTAGCGAAGACCCCTCTACCACCCCGCCGGCCAGCGCCGCCGGTGCGTTGCCGCCGCAAACCACCCTCGCATCAACGTCCACACTGAAAAAAAGGTTGGGGATAAAAAATGGTGTCCGGTCCGCAACACCAACAATTACAGCTAGTAGCAAGGTGGCCGGGTGGCCACCTCGTCTCCGGCGATGGTAGGCCGCTGCTCCAGCCAACGGCTAGTGTGCTAGGAAGCCGACAGCTGTCACGTTGGCCCTCACCGAGGAGGCGGCGAAGAAAAACAAAAAAAAGCCACTCTGGCCCCTTGTCCGTGTTTGGTGACTCGTGTGGAGTCTTTGGCTACCCCTACGGCTAGTGCTCCGGTGCGTCCAGCCACCGCAGCCGGCAACAAGGACCATGGTCGTCAACTGCTCTATGAAATGCCTACAATGTGTTTTTCTTTTGCTTTTTTTTTCATTTCGGCCTATGCACTGTGCGGTGATTATTGGCCTCCGATGGATGATGGAGCTTCTTATTGTTATTTCATGAACCGAACCACAATGGATGATACCACAAAAAAGTTTTGGGAGCTCACTCTTGGGGAGATCTTGATCTAAACGGAGGTCTCTCTTCGGAATGGTGATGGCGGTGGTGGCCGAGAGGACGGGCTCGTGTGGCATCCCCACCCACCCCTGCCGCTAGTGCTCCGGCATGTCCGGCCACTGCAACCAGCAACAAGGGTCACTGCCGCCGCAGCCAGCAACAAGGGTCACTGCCGCCGCAGCCAGCAACAAGGGTCACTGCCGCCGCAGCCAGCAACAAGGGTCACAGCGGCCAAGTGCTCGATGAAATGCCTACAAGGTAACTTTTTTTTCTTTTTTTCCATTTCGGCCTATGCATTGTGCTGTGATTGCTGTGCAGCCGATGGATGATGGAGTTTCTTGTTGTTGTCATGAATCCAAACACAATGGATGATACCACAAAAAAGATTTGGGTGCTCAGTCGTGGGGAGATCTTGACCCAAACGGAGGTCTCTCTTTAGAATGATGGTGATGGTGGTGACCGAGATTATGTTGGTGGTGGTGGCCGAGAGGATGGTGGTGATGGTGTGGTGGTGGTGATGGGAGTGGCCATGTGTACGGTGGGTGGAGTGGTGATTTCTTTGGCGAGGAAGGTGTTTGAGTTTGTGTATGTCATTGGTTGGCCTCAATACGCCACATAAAACATGCTATGTTGTGGCGATTTTTGATCAAACTTGATCGATGATGTGATGCCTTTTGGATGAGCTATGCATGTTTTAATTTGAATATCTTGATCAGTGAAACTATATCTTTGTTAACGGTTTATACGTTATGCATGTATATTTTTAAATATTTGAATGATTAATGATATATTGTGCAATTCTTTGAAGTTCATGCGGCTAGGCTAAAAGAATTGAGAATGTTTTTATAACTCCACTAAGTTTGGGGGGTCGGCTAGGTCCGGCCACCTTTAAAGGAGTAAAATGTTACTCCGCTAAGTTTACTCGGCAGTTTACTCCTCTATAGTTTAGGGGATTGGTTAGAGGTGCCCTTGTATAATCCCCACCACATAGTGAGATGTTATGTCATTATTTCAGCTTGAAGACTAGGGATGGACAAAGGTTACATTCAGTAGAAGAATAATGGAGACACTTGTCCACTATATTTTATTTTATTTTTGGAAAGGAGGAAGACCCCCCGACCTCTGCATCTAGGCGATGCATTCAGCCACTTTATTAATTATTCACAAAAGACCTTACAAAGAAATACAACGATAAGTTTGAAGTCACCATCTAGGCAACATCTGTCGCTACTCCTATCCAGTTGATGAAAGGATGCTGATAGTCCGGGTCTAATACCAAATAGACCTTGCAGCCAAGCCTAACATCTAAGGCTTGAGGCCCCAACCAAGTCACTTGTCGGGTATGGGGCACTCCGGTCCGACGCGCTCTCAGAGGCCGCCGCCGCCAACTGCCATCACTCCATCTTTAGAGCTGTACTGACGCATCAACCTTGCCCGATCTAGTTGTCGTCGATGTCACCACGATACCAAACAATGCCATATTCCTGCGCTCATCCATCAACACACGCCTAGCAGCGAGACCCCGCTGCTCCATGCGGCTGAGACCCGCCGTTGTCGACGTGCCAGATGCAATACCGCTCCTCCTTCGCGAACACCACCCGCTAGCACTGGTCCCATCCTCTCCACCTACAAATCCTCTGCACTCCCAACCGAGCCCCAGTGCCCCTAACGGCACTCCAGGAAGGTCACAACGCGAACAGCGCCGCTGCCGCCATATCCGAAGAGGATTGAAGGTTTTCACGCGGTCGGGGATCGCGGTGGGTAATTGGGCCCTCAGCTGCGCCTCAATTAAGGAAAGCGGCACCCACGGGCGTCGCCGCCGCCAGGCCGGCCAGACTGGCCAAAGTTTCCCTCGGACACAAAGTACACCACCAGGGCTCACCATCACCGGAGCCTGCGGCCGCAAACCACTGGGACGACGAGAGGCAGTAGGAGAAAGGGGAACCTCCAGATCTGACGCAACGGAGCACCACGCCACGGCCGACTCCACCAGCAACCCGCCGCCCGCGTGGCCAAGCACGCTGGCCAGCGTCGTCTTCAGACGTCGCTAGCCCCGGACGACCCCGCCTCGCCAACAGGGTCGCCGCCCCAAGGATCCGCAGGCCACCGATGCGATACTCCGGCCTGCGGGCCGACAGGATTGATCCGGGCATAGAGATCCCCACGGCTACCTTCCCTAGCGCCTGCGCGAGCTTTGCGGGCGGCCGTCTCTGGTTGCGGCCAAGGACGGAAGGGGGATGAGGGGAGGTCGGGCGGCGAAAGATCAGAAGGGGGATGAGGAGGGACCCGCAATCTCACTTGTCCACTATATGCCGTCATTATATTACCAATAGCATACTATTCCCAACTGAAGAATCGGATGCACATACTAATGAAAGCCGTTCATAACTGCCCACTGTAAAACAGCCTAAAGGACAATGAAAAGTAAGGAAACCGGTGCATTACGAAGTTCATGGGCAGCTATCAGAAATGAATGAAAAGAGTGTCTAATGATAAACTGAATTAATACTACCACACTGATGATCATTCCCTGGAAAAGGATATTCAGTAATGCTATATATGAGCAGCTAATGTGAGTTTGAACATGCTGAAAGACAAAAGTAACTAGCAGTTTATTGCCGCAAATTGATGTTGGTAGAAAAGCTCTTCCATTTTTGAGGAAAAAACAGGCGCTTTGCAATTCGTAGAAGATTTTTTTAGGCAGCGCTCTGCGCCGGCGCACCGGCCCAATGTTTCGGCCGGTCAGCCTAGATCCATCCGATTTGTACGCATGCAGCCGTCAGATCTCTCCTCTCCTCCCCTGCACTCCATCTTCAACCTCCCGCACGGAAGAAAGGGAGAGGAAGGAGGGCGCCGCCCCCTCGCCTCGCCTCGCCTCCTCATCTCCTCTCACCGCCGGTCGTCCCTGGTCGCCGACCCTCGCCGTCGGTCATGGCCCTCGCCGTCAGTCCCCGACGAGCTCCATGCCTCGTTCACCAAAAAAACGAGCTCACATGCCTGCAGCACCTCGATGCGTCGTTCATGGATGTGCAGCAAACATTGTCATCGCCTTCATCGCGGGTCATGGTCACCGCCGGGGGAGTTGTGTGTTCGCAAAGTCTAGTTTTCTGTCAGTCCTTGGTTCTAGCAAAAATGCATGAATGTAGCAAAAATCTTCGGCGGTGGTAGCAAAACCGAAGCAAGGTTGCAGCAAAACGTCGTGGCCGCCCATCGCGGGTTGCAGCTAATCCGTGAACAGATGTAGCAAAAACGCCGCCGCCGTCGTTGCACGTCGCAGCTAAGCTGTGAAGCATGTAGTAAACAATGACGCCAGTAGTAGCAAAAACCGACAACGGTTGCAGCAAATGTCATCGCCGCCAACCCGGGTTGCAGCTAATATGTACATGGTTGTAGCAAAAAAGCTCGCCGGTGGTAGCTTCGGCCATAGCCGGTTGCAGCAAAAAAACATCGTCGCCGCCGTCCAGGTTGCATCATCATCATGCAGGATGTAGCAAATGCCATCGCCAGTGGTAGCAATTGCAAACATCGGTAGTAGCAAAAACTGATACGGTTGCAGTAAAAACTATTTCGCCATCGTCGCGGGTCATGCCCTCGCTGTATTTGGTTGTAGCAAATTCTGCCATGGGTCGCAGCTCCTTCCTCTCCTGGTTCCAGCACCTCACACCAACGGTCGCACCCCCCCCCCCTCGACTTCAGTTGAATCAGTTCACGCCGACCACGCAGCAGTGTCGTCCGAGCTCATCGTTTGTAGCGGCCACGGTTGCACGCAGACATTTTCCGCACTGGCAACGAATGGAGTATGGGTGCGCAAGGATGCGTGTGCCTGGGGATGGAGCAGCTTGGGTAAGGGGCCTCTAGGGTGAGCGGAGCTAGGGCCGACGAGGGTCATGGTGGAGGAGGGCGAGCTGCTTGCGGCGAGGAAGACGAAGGCTGTGGTGAGAAGACGAGGAAAGTTTCTGGATGGATAAAGAAGTGGTTGTGAGCCTGTAAGAACACGGAAGGTTGGGCTTATGTGAAAGAGTGGGCGACGCGAGGCTGGCGTGCGACCGGCCGAGCGCTTCGACCGGCGCACCGGCACCAGCTCTAAATGTTTCCTTTTTTTTTCTAAAGAACACACAAGAGAAATAGAACTAACCTGCATGCCTTCACCTCTTTACATCATCTGGCAAACCTGGGAGCCACTGGTTATTTGCAATATCACCGGCACCTTGACCCAACACCTCGCTACTCATAACATCATCGTCATCCATTGTCGTGGCCGGCATCTCTGGACTGCAATAGAGCGGATCGTTGCATCTGAGCCTAACCTGCTGAGCACCACCACCAAGCAGTGGCGGAGCTAGCATTTGACAGTAGGGTGGTCCGCCTTCAATTTTTTTAGAACAACTATGACATGTAAACATTTTAACTAATTGCAGGTATCACATAAATATATCAATATGGTCTTATAAACACACTAAAATTCTCATTCAAGTCTCAATTTTGCATAAAATAAGCTTACATAGTACATAGTACATACCTTGAGAAGTGAAAGAAGACTATGTTTCCGTCCTACGCTTTTGCATAGCCATGAATATATTCACTATATCATCATCATTCACCTCGGAAAAAAAGCATCCATCCCAATAATGTGACAAGGCAATCATCCAAAAGAGTATCATCCAAATTATTTCTCAACTTGCTCTTGACTGAAACATGTTGGTGAAAAAGTTCTGCAATATCTCCAGTCCTCTTCATCCTTCAATAATTCTACAATAAGAATATACTCGCTGTCAATCATAAATTCATAATGACACAACTGAATAGAAATAATATGCTTAATTAGGTGTTTGTTCATCGGTTCATCTTCATCAGTTTATGTATTTGTACTGTCCAGTGCACAACACAAAAAAATAGCAAGCAAGCCCTAAGTAAAAGATTGGGTAATTGGGGAGTGGATGAACGGTACCTCAAATCAGGCCGAGCCGAGTGCCGTAGTGCGGAATAGGCGGCTGCACCCCGCTTGCAGGGGCGCCAGGCGGCTGGGAGAGGGCAGGATCTTGGCCTGGGATGGTGGATTGGTGGTGCGGCTCGCGCGGAGCGATTGGCAGGTCAAAGGCGCAATGGGGAAGCAGGAGCGGAGGAGCCTCATGGCTGCCGAGAGGCCGGCAACGGCGGCGACCGGCGATGCAGGCAGAGGGTCTCGCGCGCGTGCGTGGTGTCTCGCTACGAGCAAGAGGTGTTTTTTGGTTTTAGGTTAAAGTGTCGCTAGGCTGTTTTTTTTCTTCTCTGGCCCATCTCTATATAGGTTTTTTTAGGCAAAATCGCAAAGCTTTTTATTGACCCGTCACAACGTTTACAGGGACGAAACTAAGCTCTCCAGGGTGGCCTAACCAAACATGGCGGACGGTCCCTAGAGTTAAGGCATGCTTTGCAAGTTTGTGGGCCTCGACATTTAAGGTTCTAAACTCATGAGAGAAAATACAAGAATTGAAATCTCTAGATAACTGTTTAATCTCCAACACCACTGCTCCATGCTCAGCTGAAGTACCCTTCTCAATTGCCTCCACTGCAGCTCTGCAATCTGAAGCCACCGCCACCTTTTGGATGTATAGATCATGAGCTAGTGCTAAGCTCTCTCGGATGCCAAGTACCTCCAGCACCTCTGGGTCTTCAATGTTCCCGAACACCATGGTTGACGCCCCCTGATAGACTCCTTCTTCATCGCGGCAAATCACCCCAACAACACCATAACGCCCCGCCCTTGAAACTGCAGCGTCGGAGTTGATCTTTGGATGATCTTCTAGGGGTGGTAACCAACCCCGTGGTCTAGGCACGGCCTCACGAGCAGCGGGCGATGGAGAGTCCATGTAATCAAGATCAGCCAGGAATCTGTCTACAAATGCATGTGTTGCGAATGGTGTTTGAATAACTCCCTCATGGATAACTTTCCTTCGTGCATACCAAATGGCCCATAGGGTGGTAATGAGAACGGAAAACTCCTTCTGTGAAATCGTGTCACTCATGGCAAATAACCAGGCCTTAGCATCTTCATCTTTATTCATGCACATATGTTGCACTAGCTCCTCGTTTGACAGTGCCCAAACACTCCGTGATAGTGTGCAATCAAGCAAAGCGTGTCGCCAATTGTCCTCCATCCCACAAATAGCACAAGCATGAGAGTCTAACATATTTCATCGGTGTAGCACATCGTTGGTTGGAATGGAATGCTGTGCTAACCTCCATGTGAACACCTTCAGTTTAGATGGAACCTTGAGTGTCCACACCGACGTCCAGCCCCGCCGATCTCCCTCGCCGTTTGATGTATCTTCCCCGCCCTCCAACCAAGCTTCTCTTCCCCTCTTGACTCGACTGAGTAAGAAATATGCCGATCGCACCGAAAAAATGCCTCTAGAGTCACCGGCCCATGCCCAAAAGTCCTTCACTTGCCTGGTACATAGTGGGATCTTAAGCACTGATTCAGCATCTAGAGGAGTGAAAACTTGGCGTACTAGTTCCTCCTTCCAGCTTGCTGATGATGCATCAATGAGCTCAGACACTGTTTGTGGTGGGTTGTCAGCCATGGCCCTGATTGGTCTCCATAATAGATCCCTGGGTATCCAATTGTGTGCCCAAATGTTTGTTGTGGTACCATCTTGTTAGGTTTCGTAGTAATTTCAAAAAATTTCCTACGCACACGCAAGATCATGTGATGCTTAGCAACGAGGGGAGAGTGTTGTCTACGTACCCAACGCAGACCGACTGCGGAAGCGATGACACGACGTAGAGGAAGTAGTCGTACGTCTTCACGATCCAACCGATCAAGCACCGAAACTACGGCACCTCCGAGTTCGAGCACACGTTCAGCTCGATGACGATCCCCGGACTTCGATCCAGCAAAGTGTCGGGGAAGAGTTCCGTCAGCACGACGGCGTGGTGACGATCTTGATGTACTACAGCAACAGGGCTTCACCTAAACTCCGCTACAGTATTATCGAGGTATATGGTGGCAGGGGGCACCGCACACGGCTAATGAATAGATCACGTGGATCAACTTGTGTGTCTAGAGGTGTCCCCTGCCTCCGTATATAAAGGAGTAGAGGGGGGAGGCTGGCCGGCCAAGGAGGCAGGCGCAGGAGGAGTCCTACTCCTTCCGGGAGTAGGACTCCCCTCCAATCCTATTCCAACTAGGATTCCCCAAAGGGGGAAAGAGGGAGAGGGGGGCCGGCCACCTTCTCCTAGTCCTAATAGGACTAGGGGAGGGGAAAGTGGCGCAGCCACCTTGGGCTGCCCCTTTCTCCTTTCCACTAAGGCCCATGAAGGCCCATATGGCTCCTGGGGGGGTTCCGGCAACCTCCCGGTAACCCGGTAAAATCCCGATTTCACCCGGAACACTTCCGATGTCCAAACATAGGCTTCCAATATATCAATCTTTGCGTCTCGACCATTTCGACACTCCTCGTCATGTCCGTGGTCACATCCGGGACTCCGAACAACCTTCGGTACATCAAAATGCATAAACTCATAATATAACCGTCATCGTAACCTTAAGCGTGCGGACCCTACGGGTTCGAGAACAATGTAGACATGACCGAGACATGTCTCCGGTCAATAACCAATAGCGGGACCTGGATGCCCATATTGGCTCCTACATATTCTACGAAGATCTTTATCGGTCAGACCGCATAACAACATACGTTGTTCCCTTTGTCATCGGTATGTTATTTGCCCGAGATTCGATCGTCGGTATCCAATACCTAGTTCAATCTCGTTACCGGCAAGTCTCTTTACTCGTTCCGTAATACATCATCTCACAACTAACATATTAGTTGTAATGCTTGCAAGGCTTATGTGATGTGTATTACTGAGAGGGCCCAGAGATACCTCTCCGACAATCGGAGTGACAAATCCTAATCTCGAAATACGCCAACCCAACATCTACCTTTGGAGACACCTGTAATGCTCCTTTATAATCACCCAGTTACGTTGTGACGTTTGGTAGCACCCAAAGTGTTCCTCCGGCAAACGGGAGTTGCATAATCTCATAGTCATAGGAACATGTATAAGTCATGAAGAAAAGCAATAGCAACATACTAAACGATCGGGTGCTAAGCTGATGGAATGGGTCATGTCAATCAGATCATTCAACTAATGATGTGACCTCGTTAATCAAATAACAACTTATTGTTCATGGTTAGGAAACATAACCATCTTTGATTAACGAGCTAGTCAAGTAGAGGCATACTAGTGACACTTTGTTTGTCTATGTATTCACACATGTATTATGTTTCCGGTTAATACAATTCTAGCATGAATAATAAACATTTATCATGATTATAAGGAAATAAATAATAACTTTATTATTGCCTCTAGGGCATATTTCCTTCACATCTCCTATCCTGCGTATAATGCCCAGTCTCATTATATCTCTGCCGTCTAGGATAGCTCGTCATATCTGTGATGGATGGTGGCCAAGCTCCGCCTCAAGGATTGTAGTGTCAGGATAATAAACTGCCTTTAGCAACCTCGCACTGAGAGTGTCGGGCTCATTCAACAACCTCCATGATTGTCTTGCTAATAATGCAAGATCAAAAATTTCCATGTCTCTAAAGCCCAGCCCTCCTAGATTTTTTGGCAATGTAATGACATCCCAAGACACCCAACAGGGCCTTCTCCTACCTTGCTTGCTTCCCCACCAAAACTGTCTTATGATAGAGGTGATGCTTTCGCATAAACCCCTTGGCAATCTGAAACAAGACATGGAAAAGACAGGTATGTATTGTGCTACTGATTTGATTAGAACCTCTTTCCTGGCTGCTGACAAAAGCTTCTCCATCCAACCTTTTATCTTCTCCCAAACCCTATCCTTCAGATATTTGAAAGTCCCATTCTTCGAATGCCCCACCTCTGTCGGCAGGCCCAAGTGTTTTTCACTAAGGGACTCATTCTCCACATTCAGACAATTTTTCACCTCTTGTTTGAGAGAGTCAGGACACCCTTTACTGAAGTAAATTGACGACTTGTCGTGATTGACTCGTTGTCCCGATGCCGCACAATAAACATCCAACAGGTTTGAAAACAGATTTGCACCCTCCACGCTAGACTTAAAAAGCAGCAGGCTGTCATCTGCAAACAAAAGGTGGTTAACAGCAGGAGCTGAGGGGGCCACCTTGATTCCGAGCAAAGACGACTGTGAACTTGATTTTAATAGGCACGAAAGGCCCTCTGCTGCAAGTACGAAAAGGTAAGGGGAAATGGGATCTCCCTGTCGAATACCTCTCGACGGATTAAACTGTTGAAGCTTCTCTACATTGAACAGGACCGAGAAGGAAATAGACCTCACCATAGCCATGACTATCTGAATCCATTGGGTAGCAAAACCAAGTTTGCCCATGATTGCTTCCAAGTAATCCCACTCTAATCTGTCATAGGCCTTCATCATATCAAGCTTGACCGCACAAAAGCTATTTGATTTGGACATGTCCTCTTCATGAAATGAAGGCATTCATAAGCACAGATAATGTTATCGGTTATGGGTCTACCTGGGACAAAGGCTGATTGTTCCTCTGATATGATCTCTGGAAGGACCAACTTCAGTCTATTGGCCACGACCTTGGAGGCGATCTTATATAGCACATTGCATAGGCTGATAGGCCGGAATTGAGACAACTGAGACGGGTTCATTACCTTTGGGATCAAGACAATGACCGTATCGTTAATACTTTCCGGACTTTCTTCTCCCCTGATTATTCTCACCACACAGATCCCAGTGCCTCTGATAAAAATGTGCTGGGAAGCCGTCGAGCCCTGGTGCCTTTGTGGGAAACATCTGAAAAATCGCATTTTTCACTTCTTCTCTTGAGTATGGCACGCACAAGGATTCGTTCATCTACGGTGTAACTTTGCGTGGGACATGTCTCAGGACCTCATCAATACCCTGCACCCCTTCCGAAGTATACAGAGATTTGTAAAAATCCACCACCATCGCCTTCAACTCCACAGGATCCTCCGTGTATATTCCAATGGAGTTAGAAAGCGGTTTAATCATGTTCTTCTTCCGTCTCGTACTCGCCCTCATATGAAAGAACCTCGTGTTTCGGTCACCCTCTGTCAGCCATTGTAACCGAGATCACTGGCGCCACATTATCTCCTCCCTATGGTATAGCTCGACTAATCTATCACAGATTTTGATCTCCACATGAACGGGCCCTGTTCGGGCTGGATCATCACGCAGCTGCTGTAGTTGACGATTAAATCCTTTATCTCCCTCCTCACACTACCAAAAGAGTCCCTACTGCATGATGTAATATCTTGAGATATTCGCAGTAGCTTGTCCCGGAAGTCACCAATGCCATAACCAGGTGAGACCGCATTCCACCGAGCCGAGATGTTCTGCTGCCATTCCTTGTGCTTCTCCCACATTACTTCGTAGCGGAAAACCTCGATGACCGACATGCCTGGTTCTGGGTTATCAAACTGAAGGAAGATCGGCCCATGATCCGATGATGCAGCCGAGTGGTGGCTTAGAGTAGCTAGCGGGAAACGCGCGCACCATCTAGGAGTCGCCAGCGCGCGATCTAGCCTGACTCGAGTGTAAGACCCCCCTGCCACTCTTTTTTCAAAAGTCCAGAAACGGCCCTGATGGCCTAAATCCATGAGCATGCAAACATCAACCGCTTCCCAGAAGGCTTGTATTTGTGCATTACTGCGATTAGCTACTCCTTGGTGTTCATCCGGACGTAGCACTTCGTTGAAATCCCCCATACATAACCACGACAAATCATTCAAAGTTGATATTCCTTTTAACATATCCCATGTTTGATGCCTAAGGTTTGTTTGCACTTCCCCGTATATAACTGTAAAACGCCACGGTTCCTGACCTTCGACCTGTACTTTGGCATCAATATGATAGCAAGAATCGCCCAAGATTTCAATATTGCTTGAATTATTCCAAAAAATTCCAATTCCACCACTTCTTCCCTGGCTACTTATTGCATAAGAAATTTCATAACCTAAAGAACTTGCTAGAGCTTCTACACGTGCACCGGCGATTTGAGTCTCCACAACCCCAAGCACGGTAGGGGCAAACTTTCTCGCGAACTCGTGAAGCTCTCGGACTGCCGCAGGTTTGCCCGCGCCACGGCAGTTCCAGGATAAGGCACTCATTGGGCATGGCGGCGCTCCTCGAAGGAGCCCGCCAAGTTTTTCACCGTTGAAGTTGAAGCCTCGTTGTCTTCGCCATTAAACCTTGACCTCTTGAGATCTCTGATGGGAAGCGGGCTCACCCCCGCACTTGCAGATGCCACGATGGCCAGCTCCAGGCCTTCGGCGCTCGCGGCTGGAGGGATCGGTAGGTTGCCATGCAGCGCCCCCGCTGAGATCCTCTTCCTATTGGTATCATCCATGTCAACATCCTCTTCCCTCTCCCTGTACTTGACTTCTTCCTCCTCTCGTGTTTTTTCTTTTGGATTGCTTGCAGGATAGTAGCCTCTGTCCGCATCAAATCTGTCACCTGACCGAGCGCCAGCCTTGCCTCCTCTTCTACCTCCACCACGCCCCCTGCCTTCTCCAGGTCCACGCCCCGTGCGCATAGCCCAATCTGCTCTGAGATCTTTAAACACCAAGGCTGATTTGGGGTGGATTCCATTCCCATGCTCCTTAAACAGATGCCCCAACATACCACAAACGGCACAACAATCTGGTAACTTCTCGTACTTGACCTTATAGATCTGTCTCTTGCCCTCTCTAATCATCGAAACTGCGTTCTTGAGAGGTTTCAGCACATTGATCCTCACCCAAACTCGATGGAAATTACCCACAAAATCGTGTGATGGGGCTTCTGCAAATAACACCTCCCCCACCTTAGCGGCAAACGGTGTAACCAGATGTGAGTATAGATCAGGCACATCGTGGATTTGGATCCAGATGTCAATTGTCTCCAGCTTGACCATCGAGGGTTTGGAAATCCCATCATACGGCGCTATAATCACTGCATCCCCTCTGAAGTTCCATGGGCCATCTTGCATAACTCTTTCCCAATCACCCAAACAAGAGAATTTGACCATATACAGATTATCATCAAGAGCTTTGAACTTTGCTACTTGCGTCGTGTTCCATGCAGATCTCATATTCCTATAGAACCAAGTTTGGCTATAAAATTTTGAGGAATTGATCTTCGCAATGGCGATCCATCGATGTTCTTCTGGCGGGGCCTGCTGCTCGTCGAACACCACATCATCCAAGTCCTCCTCTGTTAGGCCCAATTCTTCCATCATCCTTTCCACATCGCTCACCTCTGAGGAGCCTGACGCTCCTCCCGAAGCCATTTTCCCTAACCCGACGTAGATCCGATCGGGTTTTGTTTTGTGCCCTAAGCCCGCCACTCCCTGACTCCATCGGGATGAGGAAG
Organism: Triticum urartu; assembly: GCF_003073215.2. Taxonomy (NCBI): domain Eukaryota; kingdom Viridiplantae; phylum Streptophyta; class Magnoliopsida; order Poales; family Poaceae; genus Triticum; species Triticum urartu. The sequence continues at coordinate 604,337,300 of NC_053028.1, forward strand.
CGACCAGTGATCGCCCCTCAGCCTTGATAGTCAGAGGCAGGAAGGAAACCGGCGGCAGGGAAGTCAAAACCTCAACGACGGCGTAGTCGTCCTTGAGAGAAAGAAAACCCTAGCGTGAGGGAAACCACTCGGCTCTGCCCATCTCCATATAGGTATAGGTATATATAGGCCGGGTCAAAATCTCAGGGTGGGCCGCGGCCCACCCTGGCCACCCTGTAGCTCCGCCCCTGCCACCAAGGAAACTTCCCTGGTCAGCCGAATCGTTGTTTTTCACAGGCCGCTGGTAAGGGAAAGCACCGAGCTCTCCTTCGATCCTCCCTCTAATGTCGACAAGCAGGCAGCGGAGCCTGGAAACCTCAGCCTCAAGCGCCGAGTGACTCTGTAGCCTCCTGAGGAGCTGCTTGTTTAGAGCCTTGAGACGAGCCACCTCTTCCTCCAGCAACGTCGTGCGGGCCTTCTTCTTCTCACGGTACTTCCTCACAGCTGCCCGGTTACCCGGCGGGCGCTGCTTCTTTGGGCCGTCGGTCTCTTGCGGCGACTCCGAGGTCTGGGCGACATCGTCCGACTCCTCCCAGAGGATCTTGGTGTGGACATGGACGCAGGTCTGGGTGTGGTGGGCAAGGTCATTGCGTACAAGCGGGTTGCAGCAAGCGTGGGTGTGACTGTGAGTACATGCGAGATGCTCGGTCTCCGTGTCTTTGAGAATGTCGTGGAAGTAGCTGTCCATGGATATGGAGCAGCTGTCGTGGGGATCGGTGCCCATGGCCGGGCAAAGGTACGTCTCCGGATTGGTGAAATCTATGTCCCCGTCGTCCATGGTCCGCAAGAACAAATTAAACCTGATAACATGAAGACAGCATATATGAGATGCTCTTCCCACTGAAAATTCGGTGCAGATTAGAGCAATCGAGTTATCGAGGAGCTTATATTCACGGCAGATGTCTGGGGGTAGAAAAACTGAGAAGGGAGCTGTTCCACCAATCATTAATCGGCAATCGAGTGCAATGGACGGCATTGGGAAGGGCTTACCGATGATGATTGTGGAGGTCAACCGCGCTCGTTCCTGCGGGAAGAGCGAGGAAAACGAAGGAGAAGCTCAGAATGAGATGGCTAGATTGAGCTTACCATGTTTGTCTCGTGTGGATAGCCACGCCAATCCGATGTTCTGCTGGAAGAGGAGGAGGACTACTGGTGGGCGGAGCCGCGGTGGGGAATAACCGGCAACGTTTTCGTGTGTTATTCCTTCTCTTGTTCGCATTGACTTGGTTTCTTTTCTCGGGGTGGATGCTTTTCGTCCGATGTCGTCATCCATGGATAGGGGGTGTGAAGACAAGCAAACCCAAACCACTTTGCCCGGTAGGTTGATGTTCATGTTCGCCGCGGCGGAGATATTTTCAAGACGGACGGACTGATGGAGGCGTGTGCGGCTCTACTCTCCCAGGGGGTCAGATGTCAATCAAGTACAGCAATGTAATTAGTGATGAATATATTCCGTTGGAGAAATCATCTTGAATAATAATCCAGAGGAATAAACATTATCTTTTTGGACAAACTATGGTACAAGATCGATACAGTGCACAATATGCTGATTCTTGGCGGGGAGCACGTACGAAGTCGGTCCAAGTTTGTAGACGCTCATACATACATGCATATATTTTTACTGATGAATGCGCACATGCACACCCTAGTTCTATGAGCACCTTCGAAAGACTGAGACGGCACATCATTTTGAGATTGACAAAGTCACCATAGACGCATTCGTAGTTGACGTGACATCCCCCACCCACTAAACGCACATCGCTGAAAGGCCTGAAATAAATCCAAAAAAATGTGAGCATCAATGTCAAGTCAAGGACTTGAACCATAGTGGGTTGAAGATACCATTGTCCTTCTAACCATCCAATCATAAGTTGGTTCGTGAGGTCTCTCCGAGTTGAGAGAAAGTTTAGTTAACGACCAATTTTTTTAGAGGGCGTCGATGCACGGTTTCGTATAGTGGTAAGGTCGATGTTAAACCTGGACCTGTTGTACAACGACATGGCTAAAAATTTTAGGTTTTCTCTAGTAAGTCTTCGTGTTGCATGGTTTGGGAAGGAGAAGCGGCAGCGTTGCCTCGCGGTAGGAATAATGTTCTCTCCACCCTATCCCCTTTCGTTTGTGTTTTTTCAACGGCGAAGGGCATGTGAAGTTGTGTCTCTGGCGGATCTTTCAAGATCCGGCCAGTTTAGGTTTTCGGCGGGTCTTCCTGGATTTGGTCGATGTCAGGGGGATTACCCGCGGTTCATCTCTGGACTTAACCCGACAAATTGTGTAACCCGACAGTTTGTGTAACCCGGATCCTAATTAACCCGACGGATTGTGTAACCCGGATCCTAACCCGGCAGATTGTGTAACCCGGATCCTAACCCGGCATGATGAGTCCTGGAGATAAGAAGCCTGATGTAAGAAGCCCACAGTGAGAAGCCCAAGATAAGAAGGCCGAGTTAAGTCGCTCGCGGTAAGAAGCCGGCGATGGGAAGCCAGAATAGTTTAAGTCCTAATCCGACTAGGACTCTACATGTAAGCCGCCCCTTCAACTTATATAAGGAGGGGCAAGGCACCCCAAGGGGGACGGGTGAAGATAGACAGGTCTTAGACAGACAAGTCTCGAGACAGACGTTTCAGTAGGTCTCGAGACAGATGTTTTAAGGGCTCTCGAGATAGAGGCAGCAAAATAGCGCCCTTGTAATTGAGACCATGATGATCAATATAAATCAAGCAGGATGTAGGCTTTTACCTCCATCGTGAGGGGCCGAACCTAGGTAAAATCTTGTGTCTTCTCGATTCTGATCAACCCCGTTCAAGCTGCTACCTAGTTGCGATAGCCTCACGACTAAGTCATCACACTAGGACATCTGCCGTGACAAAACCATGACAATCGGCTTTTATGGTTTTTCTTAGTTTCTATATGTCCTTATCGGTGTAATTTTTTTCTTCGTGGTGGTGATTTTCCTCACAGAGCACGTCCGTTGGTGCCTCCTGGCCTGCATTGATGACTTCTTGGACGCTACTTGCATAAGCTTCTGATTTTGAAATGTTTGCTCCGTTGGGAAGGAGGTCCAGAGGCGGCGACGTACCATGCCCAAGGTGTGTTGCCGATAGGTGCAGGAGGAAGAAGATTTTGACACCTCCAAAAATTTAAATGTTTTTATATTTTTTGTAAGGGTGAGTTTGTAGGCCTTTTCACAGAAAGTCCAAAATTTATTAAAATGACGACACCTTTTATGTGGTAGGACTATATCGATGTGTTTATTGATTTGTAAAAACAATTAACGAGGGATATTGGATGGTTTGAAAAATAACTGTAAGGGTGATAGGTTGTAGAAAACCTTGAAGGCAAGGAAGCAAATGGCCAACTTCCATTTAATATTAGATATATGTTGTTAACCAGATTATTGTGGACTGAACCAACCCATGAATCAAACGTGTTTGACCCCCAAATTGGTAGGTCCTCCTATACGGCGCCTTAAGGCGTCAAGTTAGGCCTATATGCCGCATTTGCGTCATATAAGAGTACGGCACATAGGAGTCCACATGGCTGGCCGGTCCATTGGGGCGAAGCGAGTTGGGTTTTGTAGCGAGTGGCATATTTAAGAACCGAAGGCCGGGCGCTTGCAGGGAATCAAACTAACGACCTCCCACTCCTGAACTCGTGCTCCTAGCAACTAGAACCAAAGGCCGTTGGTTATTGATGGCAAGCACGAATTTAAGAACACACAGCAGCTTCAAAATTTGTAACTTTTTTGAAATATTTCTTGAAAATTTTAACAATTTAAAATGATGTATATTTTTGGAAAACACAAAGAACTTTTGAAATTCCAAAACATTTCTTGAAAAATCTGAAAGATTTATTGAATTTAGAATCTTTTAAGAAATCCAACTTTTCTGAAAACACCAACAATTTTTTGTAAAAAGTAAACTAGTTTTGAGATCATATTTTTTTAAATAAAATTAGTTTTTGAAAATTCCGAACATTCTTGAAAAGCACGAACAATTTTTGAAAAGTCGAGCATTGATTGAACATGATTTTTCCCCGAAAATGGGGACATTTTTCGAAGCTCCGAATAAAATTTGAGGAAAAGGGAACATTATTTGGATCTGTGAACAATTGTTTAAAGAAGGGTCTTTTTTTTAAACTCCAATTTTTTTTCCAAAATTGCGAACATGTTTTGAAGTTGTGAACATCATTTATTTATTTATTTATTGAAAAAAGTCAGAAAAAATAAGTGGAAAAATAAAAGATTAAAGATTAAAAAGGAAAAATAGAAAAATCCAGTAGAAGAAAACAAACAGAAAAAAACCGACTTTAGCAACCTTCTAGGTTCCCAGAGTCAGTTAAGTCGCACAGTGAAGTTGCGTTGACAGTGGCGAATGTGGTTACGAACAAAATGCGTCGGCCCATATCGTGCACTCGGGTGGTTCAACTGTTTGTTGCGTCGATAGTGGCGAATAGGGAATTTGGTTTATGTTGGCCCTATAGCGATTCCAGCAAGATGGACCAGCCAATAAACTCAATCCCGCAAGCTCACTCGCCCGCCTAGTTCAATCGCCTTTTTCTGGTCCATTTTGCTGCTGCTGTCACAAGGAAAACTTTTTTTTAGATTTCAAAACATTTGTGAATCCAAAAAAGATATGTGGATTTTAAAATGGTTCATGAATTTTAAAAAATATTTTTTTAAAATTAATGAGTATAAAATTCAAGAAATTCAAAAATTCAAAAATTTTATAAATATTTATACATTTTAAAGAGGGCATGATTTTTTTCAAAAAAATTGAAAATGTATAAAGGAGTAAAAACCAAGCAGAAAAAACAGCAAAAAACGCAAAATCAAAAACATAGAAAAAACAACTAGAAAACAAAGATTCCCAAAACCAGAAAAACCGTTGCATGGGCCAACTCGATATGAGAGGGTGTGCTCAGCGTAGGAGTGTGCCAAGATTTACCCAAAGTTCAAGAAACAAAACAACTAAACTCAAAGACATGAGCATCGCAGAATACGAGCTTATAAAAATTCTAAGAGAGTCATTATATTGGTAGCATCCATAACGCGTATGAATCGTGTTCAAAATATTATGGAGGCTGACGAGTTAACGCTCAAACTCAAATTCGCCATATTGCGGCCTCCATATTATTTCTTTTTCTTATATTTTTTTAGTTGCAGAGGCCGGTGGCAAGCCTCCTTTTCCAAAAAAAATAATTAGTTGCATCAAGTTAACACTCATACACTCAATTTCAAGATTGAATACTTGCATAGACTAAATATTGTGTTAGAAAGTTCTTACATAGAGCAAGAAAAGTTGACTAACGACATTTTCATATCGGTAGGTGTTCACAAAAAAGCTTTTACATTTAAGAGATTGTAACTTGAATTTGAGCCCGGTGAATGCTACGCACGGGGTAGATGTATATGTAATGAGTCTAAGTGCCGCGGTGTAAGATCCCTAAGTAATACCCTACTCCAAATAATTATTATGCTAATTTATTTTGTAATCATCATGGCATCATGCATTATTCCACTATGCAATATTCTCAAACTCATGCCAAAAATATTAAATATCTTAAAACCATTTGTTTTTCCTATTATTATTACTATTTGATTTTATCAAACCCATGTTTTTTTATCTTAGGCTTTGAGATACAGTATTAAGTTTTGCACACACTCTTATATATGTATGTGGGGCCTTCACACCAAGTTTCACAAATTCAACACAACCCTAATTAATGTGGCACCTCGGCTCAGCGAACCTGATGTACCCTGCATATCAGCCCAAGGATCCAAGTCTTCTAGTATAAATTGCAAATTGGAATCAAGCACACCCACAATATATTACATCACATTCATAGGGCTTTACGTTACAACAATTAGCGAGGTAAAGGCGGCACTATGCGTGTGCCGACAATATGTACATTATTTATCTAACATAGTATCAGAATCTAGCAACGGAATACACGGCGAATTGACAACGATAGTGGGACTCCTTACCAAAGGTTTCCTGTTGGGACACGATCCTAACGCTAAAGCATGATCATCATTGGAACACTCACAGTCAGCATCTGCTGCATCTGGCATAACAGGCTAAGTGAGTTGTACCCGCAAACTCACAACAATCATAGCAAGCATCATGGTAAGAGCATAGCACACATATGCATAGGCATGTAAGAATGATGCATCTTGGTGTAGTTTTATTTTAGCACAAGGAGTGTTGATTAGAACCTCTGCATAAAACCGACAAATAAATCGGTAGCCTCCGGAAAAGTCGCTACAACTTAGATCTTAGATCTGGGACATCACTGTAATAGATCAAAATTTGCCCAAGACAGTTTGCCAGAAGACAAGTGTCAAGGGTGCTACTCGGAACACGGAAGCAGTGTTGATAAATAAAATGTAACAGTTGCACCAAATGGTTGGCCACAAGACAAGTGTCAGGGACGCTATTCTAAACACAAGAGCGGTGCCACGAAGAGAAACTCAACAGCTTCGTAAGACGGGTGGCCACAAGAAAAGTGTCACGGGCTCTACTCAAGACATGGGAGCCGTGTCGAGCAAAAATAGAGTCAGCGCCTCCCAAGTCGGTTGGCCACAAGACAAGTGTTAGGGCGCTAATGAAAACATGGGAGTAGTGCCGACATAAATAAAGGCAAAAAAATATCATCGAGGCCGAGTAAAATGCACAAAACCAGCACTTTCATGCCACAGCTCTTGAAAAATCACCACTTTCCAAAACGTAACATTTTGCACCGAACCGAAAAGTTGACAGTCGCAAAAAACATTAATAAAAAATGTTAAGCATTTAGATGCTCCAAGCCGGGGTAAAAGTATATAGAACAATTTCCATACCTCCTCCCTTGCTTGGTATAGCGAGTTCTACTTGGTCAGCGCCCCCCCCTCCTCCCACGTCGCCCCTGCGGGGCGACGGGGAGGAAACCCTAAATCCCGCTGCCACCGGGCCCCCTCCTTTCCCTCCACCTCCCTCGTTGTCGCCAGGGGGCGCACTTGGGCGAAGCCCGGTCGGCGTCGGCGGTGGCGAGGCCTTTCCCATCCTCTCGCGTGGCGGGGAAGGCGCCGACCATCGTCCCCGTGCCAGAGCGTGGTGCGGGCACTGGCCATCATGGCCTCGATGAGCAGACGCAGGGATGTGCGCGTCTGCGTTGCCGTGGCGGCCGGCTACTTCTTCGGTGGCGGCCGTTTCTTAGAGCAGATCAGGCGGGAAGGCCCCGGTCAGACCCGGTCGGATCGGACTCCGGCGCATCCGGCAGCGAGGGCTGGGACAAGTAGGGCGCGGGCGGCCAGCGCTGCCGTGCTTGGGGGTGGCAGTGCTGGTGGCATAGGTGCGGGTGATGGTGGTGCGTGTGCGCCTTGGTGTGTCGGCCGACGGCGTGCGACGCGAGCGGGCTGCTCCAGGACCCGTCCTTAACCATGGCGGCGGTGGATATTCTCCCTCCTTCGTCGGACCGTGATGACCAACAAGTATATGGGATCAATCATAGTCCTTTCGATAAGTAAGAGTGTCGAACCCAACGAGGAGCAGAAGGAAAGTGACAAGTGGTTTTCAGCAAGGTAATGTCTGCAAGCACTGAAATTGTAAGTAACAGAGTAGTTTGATAACAAGATAATTTGTAACGAGTGATGACCCACAAGTATAGGGGGTCAATTGTAGCTCTTTTCGATAAGTAAGAGTGTCGAACCCAACGAGGAGCAGAAGGAAATGACAAGTGGTTTTCAGCAAGATAATGTCTGCAAGTACTGAAATTGTAAGTAGTAGAGTAGTTTGATAGCAAGATAATTTGTAACGGCAAGTAAATATAGTAGTAGCAAAAGTGCAGCAAGGTAGCCCAATCCTTTTGAGGCAAAGGACAGGCCAAAATGGTCTCTTATGATAAGCAAAGTGTTCTTGAGGGTATACGGGAATTTCATCTAGTCACTTTCATCATGTTGGTTCGATTTGTGTTCGCTACTTTGATAATTTGATATGTGGGTGGACTGGTGCTTAGGTGATGTTCTTACTTGAACAAACCTCCTACTTATGATCAACCCTCCCGCAAGCATCCGCAACTACGAGAAAAGTATTAAGAATAAATTCTAACCATAGCATTAAACTTTTGGATCCAATCGATCCCTTATAGAATAGCGCATAAGCTGGGGTTTAAACTTCTGTCACTCTCACAACCCATCATCTAATTGCTACTCCACAATGCATTCCCTTAGGCCCAAATATGGTCAAGTGTCATGTAGTCAACGTTCACATGAGACCACTAAGGGAATCACAACATACATACTATCAAAATATCGAACACATATCAAGTTCAAATGATTACTTGCAACATGATTTCTCCCGTGACCTCAAGAACAAAAGTAACTACTCACAAACGATAATCATGCTCAAGATCAGAGGGGTATTAAATAGCATATTGGATCTGAACATATAATCTTCCACCAAATAAACCATATAGTAATCAATTACAAGATGTAATCAACACTACTAGTCAACCACAAGCACCAATCTATAGTTCTGGTAACATGATTGAAAACAAGAGATGAACTAGGTTTTGAGATGAGATGGTTCTGTTGAAGATGTTGATGGAGATTGCCCTCCCCAAGATGGGAGAGTTGTTGGTGATGATGATGACGATGATCTCCTCCTCCGGGAGGGAAGTTGCCCCGGTGGAATCGCTCCGTCGGAGGGAAAAAGTGCTCCTGCCCAAGTTCCGCCTCGAGGCGGCGGCGCTCTGTCCCCGAAAGTTATCTCCTCGTTTTTTTCTAAGTCAAAATAACATATATACCAGAAGATGGGCACCGGAGGTGGTCCTGGGTGATCACAACCCACCAGGGCGCGCCTGAGCTCCCTGGCGCGCCTAGATGGGTTGTGCCTGATAACCCACAAGTATAGGGAATCGCAACAGTTTTCGAGGGTAGAGTATTCAACCCAAATTTATTGATTCGACACAAGGGGAGGCAAAGAATATTCTCAAGTACTAGCAGCTGAGTTTTCAATTCAGCCACACATGGAAACTTAATATCTGCAGCAATGTATTTAGTAGCAAAATAATATGATAGTAGTGGTAACGATAGCAAAAGTAACAGTAATAGAAGTAATGTTTTTGGTATTTTGTAGTGATGATAAGAATAGCAACGAAAAAGTAAATAAGCAAATAACAATATATTGAAAGCTCGTAGGCAATGGATCGGTGATAGAGAATTATGCCGGATGTGGTTCATCATGTAACAGTCATAACCTAGGGTGACACAGAACTAGGTCCAATTCATCAATGTAATGTAGGCATGTATTCCGAATATAGTCATACGTGCTTATGGAAAAGAACTTGCATGACATCTTTTGTCCTACCCTCCCGTGGCAGCGGGGTCCTAGCGGAAACTAAGGGATATTAAGGCCTCCTTTTAATAGAGTACCGGACCAATGTATTAACACATAGTGATTACATGAACTCCTCAAACTACGATCATCACCGGAAGTGGTCCCGATTATTGTCACTTCGGGGTTGCCGGATCATAACACATAGTAGGTGACTATAGACTTGCAAGATAGGATCAAGAACTCACATATATTCATGAAAACATAATAGGTTTACATCTGAAATCATGGCACTCGGGCCCTAGTGACAAGCATTAAGCATAGCAAAGTCATAGCAACATCAATTTCAGAACATAGTGGATACTAGGGATCAAACCCTAACAAAACTAACTTGATTACATGATAAATCTCATCCAACCCATCACCGTCCAGCAAGCCTACGATGGAATTACTCACGCACGGCGGTGAGCATCATGAAATTGGTGATGGAGGATGGTTGATGATGACGATGGCGACGGGTTCCCCTCTCCGGAGCCCCGAACGGACTCCAGATCAGCCCTCCCGAGAGAGTTTAGGGCTTGGCGGCGGCTCCGTGTCGTAAAACGTGATGAATCTTTCTCCTTGATTTTTGTCTCTCCGAACACGAATATATAGAGTTGGAGTTGAGGTCGGAGTAGCTCCAGGGGGCCCACGAGGTAGGGGGCCGCGCCCAGGGGGGCAGGCGCGCCCCCACCCTCATGGCTAGGATGTGGGCCCCCTGGTCTTGATCTTTTGCCAGTATTTTTTATTATTTCCAAAAATAATCTCCGTGAAGTTTCAGGTCATTTAGAGAACTTTTGTTTCTGCACATAAATAACACCATGGCAGTTCTACTGAAAACAACGTCAGTCCGGGTTAGTTCCATTCAAATCATGCAAATTAGAGTCCAAAACAAGGGCAAAAGTGTTTGGAAAAGTAGATACGACGAAGACATATCAACTCCCCCAAGCTTAAACCTTTGCTTGTCCTCAAGCAATTCAGTTGACAAACTGAAAGTGATAAAGAAATACTTTTGCAAACTCTGTTTGCTCTTGTTGTTGTAAATATGTAAAGCTAGCATTCAAGTTTTCAGCAAAGATTATGAACTAACCATATTCACAATAACTCTTAGGTCTCATGTTTACTCATATCAATGGCATAATCAACTAGCGAGCAATAATAATAAATCTCGGATGACAACACTTTCTCAAAACAATCATAATATGATATAACAAGATGGTATCTCGCTAGCCCTTTCTGAGACCGCAAAACATAAATGCGGAGCACCTTTAAAGATCAAGGAGTGACTAGACATTGTAATTCATGGTAAAAGAGATCCAGTCAAGTCATACTCAATGTAAACTAATAATGATGAATGCAAATGACAGTGGTGCTCTCCAACTGGTGCTTTTTAATAAGAGGATGATGATTCAACATGAAAGTAAATAGATAGGCCCTTTGTAGAGGGAAGCAGGGATTTGTAGAGGTGCCAGAGCTCGGTTTTGAAATAGAGATGAATAATATTTTGAGCGATATACTTTCATTGTCAACATAACAACCGAGAGATGGCGATATCTTCCATGCTACACACATTATAGGTGGTTCCCAAACAGAATGGTAAAGTTTATACTCCCCCTCCACCAACAAGCATCAATCCATGGCTTGCTCGAAACAACGAGTGCCTCAAACTAACAAGAGTCCCAGGGGGAGTTTTGTTTGCAATTATTTTGATTTGATTTGCATAAAGCATGGGACTGGGCATCCGGGTGACCAGGCATTTTCTCGTGAGTGAGGAGCGGAGTCCACTCCTCGTGAGAATAACCCGCCTCACATGAAAGATACGGACAGCCCTAGTTGATACATGAGCTATTCGAGCATACAAAACAGGATATTTATTTGAAGGTTTAGAGTTTGGACATACAAATTTACTTGGAACGGTAGGTAGATACCGTATATAGGTAGGTAATGGTGGACTCATATGGAATAACTTTGGGGTTTATGGGATTGGATGCACAAGCAGTATTCCCGCTTAGTACAGGTGAAGGATAGAAAAAGATTGGGAAGCGACCAGCTAGAGAGCGACAACCGTCATGAACATGCATTAAAATTAATCAACACTGAATGCAATCATGAGTAGAATATAATGCACCATGAACATAAATATCGTAGAGGCTATGTTGATTTTGTTTCAACTACATGCGTGAACATGTGCCAAGTCAAGCCACTCGAATCGTTCAAAAGAGGATACCACCCTATCATACCACATCACAACCATTTTAATAGCATGTTGGCATGCAAGGTAAACCATTATAAGCTCCTAGCTAATTAAGCATAGCATAAGAAACTATGATCTCTAATTGTCATCGCAAACCTGTTTATTCATAATAGGCTGAATCAGGAATAGTGAACTAATCATATTTACAAAAACAAGAGAGGTCAAGTTCATACCAGGTTCTCCCATCTCAATCAGTTCATCATATATCATCATAATTGCCTTTCACTTGCACAACTGAACGATGTGGATAATAATAATAATAGTGCATGTGCATTGGATTAAGCTGGAATCTGTAAGCATTCAATAAACAGGAGAAGACAAGGCAATATGGGCTCTTTTGTCAGATCAACAATAATGCATATAAGAGCCACTTCAACAATTTAATTATGGTCTTGTCCTATCGGCCCCCAAAGAAAAGAAAATAAATAAAACTATTTACACGGGAAAGCTCCCAACAAGCAAAAGAAGAACAGGAAATCTTTTTGGGTTTTCTTTTTAATTACTACTACAAGCATGGAAATTAAAACTAGCTAAAAGTTACAACTAATTTTTTTTGTTTTTCTTAATGTTTATTAAACACACAAGAAGAAAGCGTAAAGAGAGAAAATAAACTAGCATGGATATTACAATGAAAAAGTATGAGCACCGACAACTAGCAATGAGTGTGTGAACATGTAATGTAATGTTAGTGAGAAATACGTACTCCTCCAAGCTTAGGCTTTTGGCCTAAGTTGGTCTATGGCCACGGTTGGCCTGGCGGATATCCATAGTAATAGTTGGGGTCGTACTGAGAAGAAGAAGAGTCTGATTGCCACTGGTTGGCAATCATCTCCGGATCCCACTGGTAATTAGACTGTCGTGGAGGATCAATTTGTGGTTCCGACTCTGGCTCTGTGGCTGATGTAGGGTTCCGGTAGGCGTGAATAGCCTCCGAGCGGAACAAGGTACTTGCCTGCAGATAAATCAAACAAGGAAGGAGCAGGTAGGGTAATAGTCTTAGGATGATGTTTATCAAAGAACAATTTGTATTTGAGCTCATTTTCCCTGTTCTTACCAATAAAATCATGTGCTACCATACTCTTATAATCTAAATAAACAGGATGCAACAATTTTTCTTCCTTCTCATAATGACTAATAGGTATGTTAAAATGTGCAGCTAGGCGCGAGGCGAAGATGCATCCAAAGACGGGGCCCTTAGTACGGTTAAGATTTAACCTCTTTGCAATAATAGCACCCATGTTGAATGTATCATCACGAAATAAGGCATGGCACAAAATAAAAATATCAGGGGCACTCACGTTTCCACAGTTTCCGCGCCCAATTAAGCATCTACTAGCAAATATAGCAAAGTAACGTAGAACATGAAAGTGTATGCTAGTAGTTCATGCATCGGAAACCTTTCTCGTTTCCCCTACAGTGATGGTATCAATAAACCCATCCACATCGCCGCGATGTGGTTCCTCTATGATGCCCTCGAAAGGGATCAAACAAACCCGACAAAAATCACGAAGTGACATCTCCTTATGCTCATCATATAAATAAAACTCCACCGTAGGTGGTGAGCTCCTAGCATGGAAATGAAAGTTTTGCACAAAGATATTGGTGAATAAAAGATACTATTCGCGCTGGTCGTGGAGGAAGGCGGTGAGGCCTGCATTCTCAGCCAACTCATAGAAATCATCATAAATCCCGGCTGCTATCAAGAAATCATCACAAGGCCATTCACACGGCCGAACCTCCGTGATGCGAGGCAGATTATATTTGGGACTCTTTGCTTCTCCTTCGAGCTTCGACTCGATGAGCCCCTCAAAAATCTCTTCATTATTTTCTGAAATTTTTAGTAACTTCAAATAAAAGTGAACCAAACTCAACAAAATTGATAGCAACTACTCCTACAAGTGCCTAGAGCCCATATCATGCATCAAAACTACTTGGAATCACATAAATTTGACATGCAAGCTAAAGAACAGGGTCACCTAAGCAGCAAAAATATGCAATGAATAAAGCACTAGAACAGAAACTAATTGGACCATTGGAGGAGTCACATACCAAGGAACAATCCCCCAAAGCAGATTTGTGAGAGGTGCTTTGAGCAAGGAGATCGAAAATCGCAGCAAAATGAGCAAGAACTCATGCTTGAGCTGGATAATGGTGTTTGTGGGAGGAAGAAGGAGTGTGTGGGTGCAGGAATAAGTGGAGGAGGGCCACCGTGGGCCCACGAGGCAGGGGGCGCGCCCTCCACCCTCGTGGCCAGGTGGATGCCCCCCTGCTGTGTTATCAGTGCCAAATATTCTCAAATATTCCAGAAAAAATCATATTTAAATTTCAGGGCATTTGGAGAACTTTTATTTTCGGGGTATTTTTATATTGCACGGATAATCAGAAAATAGACAGAAATTACTATTTTTGCTTTATTTAATATAAATAACAAAAAGTAAAAGGAGGGTACGGAGAGTTGTGTTTTCTAAATTCATCCATCTCATGATCATCAAAAAGGAATCCATTAACAAGGTTGATCAAGTCTTGTTAACAAACTCATTCGGAATAACATGGAACCGGAGAATTTTTGAATAACACTAGGCGACCTCAACGGGGATATGCACATCCCCAACAATAAGAATATCATATTTCTTCTTGACAGTACGAAGAGGAAATTCAAAACCTCCAAAAATAATCGATGGAATTTTTCAAATAGAATTGATACTATGGACTTGAGGTTGTTTCCTCGGAAAGTGTACCGTATTCTCATTGCCATTAACATAAAAAGTGACATTGCCTTTGGTGCAATCAATAACAGCCCCTGCAGTATTCAAAAAGGGTCTTCCAAGAATAATAGACATACTATCGTCCTCGGGAATATCAATAACAAAGTCCGTTAAAATAGTAATGTTTGCAACCACAACAGGCACATCCTCACAGATACCGACAGGTATAGCAGTTGATTTATCAGCCATTTGCAAAGATATTTCAGTAGGTGTCAACTTATTCAAATCAACTCTGCGATATAAAGAGAGAGGCATAACACTAACACCGGCTCCAAGATCACATAAAGCAGTTTTAACATGGTTTCTTTTAATGGAGCATGCTATAGTGGGTACTCCTGGATCTCCAAGTTTCTTTGGTATTCCACCCTTAAAATTATAATTAGCAAGCATGGTGGAAATCTCAGCTTCCGATATCTTTCTTTTCTTAGCGACAATTTCTTTCATATATTTAGCATAAGGATTCATTTTAAGCATATCAGTTAAGAGCATACGCAAAAGATAGGTCTAATCATTTCAGCAAAGCGCTCAAAATCCTCATCATCCTTTTTCTTGGATGGTTTGGGAGGAAAAGGCATGGGTTTCTGAACCCAAGGCTCTCTTTCCTTACCGTGTTTCCTAGCAACAAATTCTTTCTTATCATAACGTTGATTATTTGATTGTGGGTTATCAAGATCAACAGCAGGTTCAATTTCTATATTATTATCATTACTAGGTTGAGCATCAACATGAACATTATCACTAGTTTCATGTTCATTACCAGATTGTGTTTCAGCATAAGAAATAGAAATATCATTTGGATTCTCAGGTGTTTCAGCAATAGGTTCACTAGGAGCATGCAAAGTCCTATCATTTTTCTTTTTCTTCCTTTTAGAAGGGCTAGGTGCATCTATATTATTTCTCTGAGAATCTTGCTCAATTCTCTTAGGGTGGCCTTCAGGATACAAAGGTTCTTGAGTCCTTTTACCAGTTCTAGTAGCCACTCTAACAGCATAGTCCTTATTCTTACTACTCAATTCATTAAGAAAATCATTTTGAGCTTTAAGTACTTGTTCTACTTGAGTGGTAACCATAGAAGCATGTTTACTAATAAGTTTAAGTTCACCTTTGACATTAGCCATATAATCACCCAAGTGTTCAAGCATATCAGCACTGCATTTTAATTCTCTACCAAAATAAGCATTGAAGTCTTCTTGCTTAACCATAAATTTATCAAACTCATCTAAGCATGGGCTAGCAAACTTAGTAAATGGGATTTCAGCTTTATCATATCTATAGAGAGAATTTACCTTTACTACCTATGTCGGGTTATCAAGACCATGTGTTTCTTCAATAGGTGATGGATTAAAACCATATATTTCTTAAACAGGAGGTAAATTAAGACCATGTATTTCTTCAATAGGAGGTAAATTCTTAACATCTTCAGCTTTAATACCTTTTTCTTTCATGGATTTCTTTGCCTCTTGCATATCTTCAGGACTGAGAAATAGAACACCCCTTTTCTTCGGAGTTGGTTTAGGAATAAGCTCAGGAAGTGTCCAATTATTTTCATTTGTCAACATATTATTCAATAGAATTTCAGCTTCATCCAGTGTTCTTTCCCTGAAAACAGAACCATCACAACTATCCAGGTAATCTCTGGAAGCATCGGTTAGTCCATTATAAAAGATATCAAGTATTTCATTTTTCTTAAGAGGGTGATCCGGCAAAGCATTAAGTAATTGGAGAAGCCTCCCCCAAGCTTGTGGGAGACTCTCTTCTTCGATTTGCACAAAATTATATATATCCCTTAAGGCAGCTTGTTTCTTATGAGCAGGGAAATATTTAGCAGAGAAGTAATAAATCATATCCTGGGGACTACGCACACAACCATGATCAAGATAATTAAACCATATCTTAGCATCACCCTTTAATGAGAACGGAAATATTTTAAGGATATAAAAGTAGTGAGTTCTCTCATCATTAGTGAACAGGGTGGCTACATCATTTAATTTAGTAAGATGTGCCACAACAGTTTCAGATTCATAGCCATAAAAAGGATCAGATTCAACCAAAGTAATTATACCAGGATCAATAGAGAATTCATAATCCTTATCAGTAACAAAGATAGGTGAAGTAGCATAAGTAGGATCATATTTCATTCTAGCATTCAGCGTTTTTTATTTCAGCTTAGCTAATAATTTCTTAAGATCACTTCTATCATTGCAAGCAAGAAAGTCTCTTTTAGTTTCCTCATCCATAACATAGCCCTCAGGCACAATGGGTAATTCATATTTATTAGGAGAGCCTTCATAATCACTTTCATCAGTATTATTAGTTCAATAATTTCATTCTCTCTAGCCCTAGCAAGTTGTTCATCAAGAAATTCACCAAGTGGCACAGTTGTATCAAGCATAGAAGTAGTTTCATCATAAGTATCATGCATAGCGGAAGTGGCATCATCAATAATATGTGACATATCAGAATCAATAGCAGAAGTAGTTTTAGGTGTTGCAAGCTTACTCAAAACAGAAGGTGAGTCAAGTGCAAAGCTAGATGGTAGTTCCTTACCTCCCCTCGTAGTTGAGGGATAAATCTTGGTTTTTGGATCTCTCAAGTTCTTCATAATGATAAGCAGATATAAATGCCAAGTGACTCAAAGAATAGAGCTATACTTCCCGGCAACGGAGCCAAAAAATAGTCTTGATAACCCATAAGTATAGGGGATCGCAACAGTTTTCGAGGGTAGAGTATTCAACCCAAATTTATTGATTCGACACAAGGGGAGCCAAAGAATATTCTCAAGTATTAGCAGCTGAGTTGTCAATTCAGCCACACCTGGAAACTTAATATCTGCAACAAAGTATTTAGTTGCAAAGTAATATGATAGTAGTGGTAACGATAGCAAAAGTAACGGTAGTAAAAGTAATGTTTTTGGTATTTTGTAGTGATGATAACAATAGCAACGGAAAAGTAAATAAGCAAAGAACAATATATGGAAAGCTCATAGGCAATGGATCGGTGATAGAGAATTATGCCGGATGCGGTTCATCATGTAACAGTCATAACCTAGGGTGACACAGAACTAGCTCCAATTCATAAATCTAATGTAGGCGTGTATTCCGAATATAGTCATACGTGATTATGGAAAAGAACTTGCTGACATCTTTTGTCCTACCCTCCCATGGCAGCAGCGTCCTAGCGGAAACTAAGGGATATTAAGGCCTCCTTTTAATAAAGTACCGGACCAAAGCATTAACACATAGTGAATACGTGAACTCCTCAAACAACGGTCATCACCGGAAGTGGTCCCGATTATTGTCACTTCGGGGTTGCCGGATCATAACACATAGTAGGTGACTATAGACTTGCAAGATAGGATCAAGAACTCACATATATTCATGAAAATATAATAGGTTCAGATCTGAAATCATGGCACTCGGGCCCTAGTGACAAGCATTAAACATAGCAAAGTCATAGCAACATCATTTTCAGAACATAGTGGATACTAGGGATCAAACCCTAACAAAACTAACTCGATTACATGATAAATCTCATCCAACCCATCACCGTCCAGCAAGCCTACGATGGAATTACTCATGCACGGCGGTGAGCATCATGAAATTGGTGATGGAGGATGGTTGATGATGACGATGGCGATGGATTCCCCTCTCCGGAGCTCCGAACGGACTCCACATCAGCCCTCCCGAGAGAGTTTAGGGCTTGGCGGCGGCTCCGTATCGTAAAATGTGATGAATATTTCTCCTTGATTTTTTTCTCTCCGAACACGAATATATAGAGTTGGAGTTGAGGTCGGAGGAGCTCCAGGGGGCCCAGGAGGTAGGGGGCGCACCCCCCACCCTCGTGGCTAGGGTGTGGCCCCCCTGGTCTTGATCTTTTGCCAGTATTTTTTATTATTTCCAAAAATAATCTCCGTGAAGTTTCAGGTCATTCCGAGAAATTTTGTTTCTGCACATAAATAACACCATGGCAATTCTGCTGATAACAACATCAGTTCGGGTTAGTTCCATTCAAATTATGCAAATTAGAGTCCAAAACAAGGGCAAAAGTGTTTGGAAATAGTAGATACGACAAAGACGTATTAGTGCCCACTTGGTGGGGCCCCTCTGTAGTTATTTGCTCCAATAATTCTTAAATATTCGATAAAAAAATCATCGTGAAGTTTCATCTCATTTGGAGTTGTGCAGAATAGGTAGCCTGACATAGCTTTTTCAGGTCCAGATTTCCAGCTGCCAGAATTCTCCCTCTTTGTTTATACCTTGCATATTATGAGAGAAAAGGCATTAGAATTACTCCGAAAAGCATTATTATGAATAAAAATATTATAAATAACATTCATGATGTAAAATGGACGTATCAACTCCCCCCAAGCTTAGACCTCGCTTGTCCTCAAGTGAAAACCGAAATCGAAAAACATGTCCACATGCTTTGAGAGAGAGGTGTTGATAAAAACAAAATACGGACATAGAAGCATCATGTTGATTATTATAACAGCAATAGAATTTAACATAAGACTTTTATCATAGAACTTCTATCATATAGTTCTTATGAATAAGTAACAATTCGTCACACAATCGAAGTATGAAGCAAAAACTCTATTAGAAACCAACGAACTATGTTCTCAGTCAACTTTGCAACTACAATTCATCATCTTTTCAGGAAGGGTCGCGTATCGGAGCCTTTAGGCAAGTCCACATACTCAACCATCATAGAGTCTTTTATGATTACTAACACTCACCACTTACACATGAGCAAAACATTTCAACCGGACACATAGAAAGATAGGGGCTTATAGTTTTGCCTCCCAATGTATCCACCTCAAGGGTGATGTCATGTAACATCCCAATTTTTATTAATTTGGATGTTAATAGAATCATTCAATGCATATCATATTTCTTTGCCTTTTGGAGTTTTTGAAAATATTCAAATAATAGTTTTCCACCCGAGAAAAAAACAAATGAGAGGGGATAAGATGACTTCCTCAAAATATAAAAAGAGTGGGAAATTTTATTTTGAATATTACTTTAAGTTTTGGAGTTGTTTGGTATTTATTTTATTTGCAAAAAGTGCATTAGTTGCATTAGGAAAATTATTTTCAAAATGTTCTGTGCTTAAGTTAATGTTCATTAGGCTCTAAATATTACGTAGTTATTTTAGAAATTTATTTGGTGTTTTTAGAAATTCTTTTGAATTAGTTATGAGCATTTTGGTCTCCTGTAAAAAAACACGCACGCAGCCTGGACCGAAACCAGGTTCGGCACAGGAGCGCCCGACCGGCCCAGCCGACCATTTCGGCCCAAGGCCGCCCGCGCGCCCGAAATCCCCCCGCACCGGTCGACCGCCCGCAGCCCCCCTCGCTCGCTAACGCCGCCGCCACTGACTAGTGGGCCCCGCGCCACCTCATCTCCCCCAACCTCCCGCTTTCCCCGCTCGGGTGAGCTCGCCGCCGCGCTCCCGCAGCCGCCGGGCGAGGCCCTGACGGATAATGCATATCCGCGGCAGCCACACGCCCTCCCCTCGCCTATAAATGCCCCAAACTCCCCTCTGTCGACCTCGCCGTCCCGCTTCTCCCCACGCCGCCCCTAGCCGCCGCTGACGCCGTTTGCATCTCGCCGGAGCCGCACCGCTCCGTCGCCCTTTCCGACGCCAGTAAGCCACCATGGCCTCCCTTTGTTCGTCAAATGGCTCCCCGTGACAAAACGCACCCGTCTGAGACCTTTTCTTTCCCTAGGCCTCGTCGGAGACGCCGCACCATCAACTTCGGGGCCGCCGGAGCACCGAAGGCCGCTGTCTTCGCCCCGCCCCGTTCGGACGCCGCCGACGCACCCCGACGCCACCATCCGGACGCCCAAGCCGCGCCGCATCTCCCCGTCTTCTTCCCCGTCGACGAGGACAACCGCGGCCGCCGCCCCCTTCGTCTCCGACGTCGCGCCGCCGTCTTCATCATCGCCGGCCATCACCACCACCACTGTGAGCCACCACCCCACCCTCGCCGTTCGATCTGCCATGGACTGCCCAGATTAGATTAGGTCCGTTTTTTTATTTCGCAAAGAGGTACACGGTTAACCACGGTTCCCTTAGACCGTGCTGTTTATTTAAACCGAGCGTCGGTTTTCTTTAATTAGCCACCGCCGTTGTTTTTTTTTCTTATTTAGCGGTCGTTCGCCGTATAGCCTCCACAGCGGACGCTGCTCAGCCAGCCACGAACCGCCACGTGGCCAAGGGCCTGTTTGCAGTTATTTCTTTTTCTGTTTAGTCCCTGAGTTTTACAGATTAGTCCCTAAACTTCGGATAGCCGTATCTTTTTAACCGTAACTCCAAATTCGATGAAACCAGCGGCAAATTCTTCGTATTGATTAGATCTATCCAGTAGTGTCATCTTTGTAAACTTTTGTCAGATTCAAATTTGAATTTATTCAGATTTGAATTCAAACTTCAATTGGCCATATCTCCTAAACCGCAGCTCCGATTGATGTGATTCTTTTTGCACCATGTCACCGTAGACAAACCCTACCACTTGGACCATTGTCACACATTTTCCACACAAAAATGGTCTGTCTATGATAGTTTTATTATTATGCCATGTATGCACTTTAGTACACATCACATCTTTGCACCCTATGTCACATGTTGTTGGCACCTAGAATTATTTGCATGCAAGTTATGTGTGTTGGGTTTACATTTGGTTTTTTGAGTCTTTTGTGCATGTTATTGCTCTCTGGAATGATTGCTTATGTATATTATTTTACTTTGATGATAGACTGTCCGGAGTGTGAAGCCGAGTACTATCGATCTTTAGAATTCAACTACCGGTATCCAGGCAAGTTCACATTTGACCATTCTTCCAATTACCTATGTTTTATATTATGCACTTAGTCCTCTTGTGGTAGGATTGCATGGTAGGATTTATTGATGCCAGATGGCTATGCCATTACCTAGTAGTTCATTGAGGTAGGTTTGAGCCATATACCTTTGTCACCACCGCGTAAGTTTAATTTTGCCTTGCCAATGTAGACGTGGATTGGGAAGTGTTCATTGTGAGAGATGAGTGACAAAGTAGTAAGTAGAACCAAGATAACTTAATGAACTACCTGGGCGGAGGTTTGGTTTGAATGGTGGCGAAGTACAGTGGGAGCATGCATGGGAAATCCATGGTGGTGCACCACTAGTGGTCCGTCCGCCCAGGCTCAAAGAGATCAATCGTATTCTCATGTCTAGAAGCTTAGGTGTGCAACCACAAGCCAATATGGGCTCTGGCTTAGTTTAGTAGTTAGCGTGACCCCTTCCGGGATGGGCTAGCAGATGTAGAATGATGTAGGTGTACCCGCCTATCCGTGGGTTAAGGGGGAACATTCTCGAAAGACTATGTCTCGGTCATCCTGTTCTCAAACGCCAGGCAGTGCAAGAATTTCAAGGGAGGCGATCGAGTCTTGTGGGGAAATGTGTGCAAACCTCTGTAGAGTGTTAAAACCTAATCGATTAGCCGCGTCCCCGGTTACAGACAACTTGTGCATCTAGTAGTGGAAATGCTGGGAGATCTCATCACTCTTAATTAAACAATTGGGTTTTAAATGAAACTTTGGGAATGGCTTGAGTTGGGTTTACCAACTCATTCTATGCTATACAATAATGGTAGAATAATATCTTTTATTCTAGGGAAAAACTAGCTTTATGCAACAAAACTAAACTTAGAGCTTTCCACCTGCCAAATTGCATGTACAATATGTTCATTATTCTTATGACGTGACTTGCCAGTAAATTCAATGTAC
Source organism: Triticum urartu (assembly GCF_003073215.2). Lineage (NCBI taxonomy): Eukaryota > Viridiplantae > Streptophyta > Magnoliopsida > Poales > Poaceae > Triticum > Triticum urartu. The sequence goes on from NC_053028.1 coordinate 604,359,475, forward strand.
TAACCTACAGGGCTGCAACGTCTTATGTTGCAGGAATTTTCTACGACGAGTAAGAGTTACGTTGTAGGGTTACGGTCTACACTCAACTTGCTGTTGGCGTTGATGGACTCCACACCCTTATGTTTGTTTATCTTCCTTTCTCTGTAGCGACCTGACCTCAAACGGCCAAGCCTCTGAGTATCTGTGCCATCCCTGGATCGGTATGCTGGCACACACGGTACATCAATGTATATATCAAAGTGCAATCACATGTAAAATAACGTAAAACTGATATATACCTCATAAGTCTCAGCAGAAACAAACATAAGGGTGTGGAGTCCATCAACGCGAACGGCAAGTTGAGTGTAGACCGTAACCCTACAACGTAGCTCTTACTCGTCGTAGAAAATTCCTGCAACATAAGACGTTGCAGCCCTGTAGGTCAGTACATTGAATGTACTGGCAAGTCACATCATAAGAATAATGAACCTATTGTACATGCAATTTGGCTGGTGGAAAGCTCTAAGTTTAGTTTTGTTGCATAAAGCTAATTTTTCCCTAGAATAAAAGATATTATTCTACCACTATTGTATAGCATAGAATGAGTTGGTAAACCCAACTCAAGCCATTCCCAAAGTTTTATTTAAAACCCAACTGTTTAATTAAGAGTGATGAGATCTCCCAGCGTTTCCACTACTAGATGCTCAAGTTGTCCGTAACCGGGGACATGGCTAATCGATTAGGTTTTAACACTCTGCAAAGGTTTGCGCACATTTCCCCACAAGACTCGATCGCCTCCCTTGAAATTCTCGCACTGCCTGGCGTTTGAGAACAGGATGACCGAGACATAGTCTTTTGAAACTGTTCCCCCTTAACCCACGGATAGGCCGGTACACCTACATCATTCTACATCTGTTAGCCCATCCCGGAAGGGGTCACACTAACTACTCAACTAAGCCAGAGCCCATATTGTCTTCTGGCTGCACACCTAAGCTTCTAGACATGAGAATACGATTGATCTCTTTGAGCCTGGGCGGACGGACCACTAGTGGTGCACCACCATGGATTTCCCATGCATGCTCCCACTGTACTTCGCCACCATTCAAACCAAACCTCCGCCCAGGTAGTTCATTAAGTTATCTTGGTTCTACTTACTACTTTGTCACTCATCTCTCACAATGAACACATCCCAATCCACGTCTACATTGGCAAGGCAAAATTAAACTTACGCGGTGGTGACAAAGGTATATGGTTCGAACCTACCTCAGTGAACTACTAGGTAACGGCATAGCCATCTGGCATCAATAAATCCTACCATGCAATCCTACCATAAAAGGACTAAGTGCATAATATAAAACATAGGTAATTGGAAGAATGGTCAAATGTGAACTTGCCTGGATACCAGTAGTTGAATTCTAAAGATCGATAGTACTTGGCTTCGCACTCCGGACAGTTTATCGTCAAAGTAAAATAACATACATAAGCAATCATTCCATAGAGCAATAACATGCACACAAAAGACTCAGAAAACCAAATGTAAACCCAACACACATAACTTGCATGCAAATAATTCTAGGTGCCAAGAACATGTGACATAGGGTGCAAAGATGTGATGTGTACTGAAGTGCATACATGGCATAATAATAAAACTATCATAGACAGACCATTTTTGTGTGGAAAATGTGTGACAATGGTCCAAGTGGTAGGGTTTGGCTACGGTGACATGGTGCAAAAAGAATCACATCAATCGGAGCTACGGTTTAAGAGATATGGCCAATTGAAGTTTGAATTCAAATCTGAATAAATTCAAATTTGAATCTGACAAAAGTTTACAAAGATGACACTACTGGATAGATCTAATCAATACGAAGAATTTGTCGCTGGTTTCATCGAATTTGGAGTTACGATTAAAAAGATACGGCTATCCGAAGTTTAGGGACTAATTTGTAAAACTCAGGGACTAAATAGAAAAAGAAATAACTGCAAAAGGGCCCTTGGCCACGTGGCGGCTCGTGGCTGGCTGAGCAGCGTCCGCTGCGGAGGCTATACGGCGAACGGCCGCTAAATAAGAAGAAAAAAACGGCGGTGGCTAATTAAAGAAAACCGACGCTCGGTTTAAATAAACCGCACGGTCTAAGGGAACTGCGGTTAACCGCGTACCTCTTCGCGAAACAAAAAAATGGACCTAATCTAATCTGGGCGGTCCATGGCAGATCGAACGGCGTGGGTGGGGTGGTGGCTCACAGTGGTGGTGGTGATGGCCGGCGACGATGAAGACGGCGGCGCGGCGTCGGTGACGAAGGGGGCGGCGGCTGCGGTGGTCCTCATTGACGGGGAAGAAGACGGGGAGATGCGGCGCGGCTTGGGCGTCCGGATGGTGGTGTCGGGGTGCGTCGGCGGCGTCCGAATGGTGCGGGGCGAAGACGGCGGCCTTCGGTGCTCCGGCGGCCCCGGTGTCGATGGTGCGGCGTCTCCGACAGAGCCTAGGGAAAGAAAGGTGTCAGACGGGTGCGTTTTGCCGCGGGGAGCCATTTGACAAAGAAAGGGAGGCCAAGGTGGCTTACTGGCGTCGGAAAGGGCGACGGAGCGGCGCGGCTCCAGCGAGATGCAAACGGCGTCAGCGGCGGCTAGGGGCGGCGTGGGGAGAAGCGGGACGGCGAGGTCGACAGAGGGGAGTTTGGGGCATTTATAGGCGACGGGAGGCGTGCGGCTGCCGTGGATATGCATTATCCGCGAGGGCCTCGCCCGGCGGTTGCGGGAGCGCGGCGGCGAGCTCACCTGAGCGGGGAAAGCAGGAGGTTGGGGGAGATGAGGTGGCGCGGGGCCCACTAGTCAGTGGCGGCGGCGTTAGCGAGCGAGGGGGGCTGCGGGCGGTCGACCGGTGCGGGGGGATTTCGGGCGCGCGGGCGGCCTTGGGCCGAAATGGCCGGCTGGGCCGGTCGGGCGCTCCTGGGCCGAACCTGGATTCGGTCCAGGCTGCGTGAGTGTGTTTTTTTACAGGAGACCAAAATTCTCATAACTAATTCAAAAGAATTTCTAAAAACACCAAATAAATTTCTAAAATAACTACGTAATATTTAGAGCCTAATGAACATTAACTTAAGCACAGAACATTTTGAAAATAATTTTCCTAATGCAACTAATGCACTTTTTGCAAATAAAATAAATACCAAACAACTCCAAAACTTAAAGTAATATTCAAAATAAAATTTCCCACTCTTTTTATATTTTGAGGAAGTCATCTTATCCCCTCTCATTTGTTTTTTTCTTGGGTGAAAAACTATTATTTGAATATTTTCAAAAACTCCAAAAGGCAAAGAAATATGATATGCATTGAATGATTCTATTAACATCCAAATTAATAAAAATTGGGATGTTACATGTCAACAATAATAACTCATGCTATCTATATTCAACTAGACATATGCGCCTAGATCTTTCCTCGCCACATGATGCTTACCAAAGGAGAAACATAAAAAGGAATAGAAGGAAAACTTTGACTCTTTGCATAAAAGTAAATACATAAAAGTAAAAGATAGGCCCTTCGCAGAGGGAAGCAGAGGTTGCCATGCACTTATTTGTTTGTATGCTCAACCCCTTAGTGCAAAAGAACGTCATGTTGCATTGCCCCTTGTGATAGCGACATTTATTATGCAGTCTGTCACTTTTATTCTTAACCATCACAAGTTCATGCAATGCTCAATTTTATCTTACACTAAATGTTCTCACACTTTTAGAAGCAATTTTATTGCATTTTTGCACCGATGACAACTTACTTGAGGGATCTTGCTCAATCCCTATGTAGGTATGGTGGACACTTGAAAATAAGATTTGGGTTAAAGGGTTTTTGGATGCACAAGTAGTATCTCTACTTAGTGCAGAATTTTTGGCTAGCAAAGATATGGGGCAAGCACCACATGTTGAAGGATCTATGACAATATGACTTCTATGTGAATATAAACAAACATAAACCATTAAGTTATCTTCCTTGTCCAACGTCAACAATTTTGGCATATAATATTTTGATGAGGGCTCACAATCACAAAAGATTTCTAGGATAGTATATTTATATGTGAATCTTCTCTTCCCTTATTAATTCCTTCATGAGTTGCATAATTGACTAATGCTATGTTTGTTAATCTCTAATAAAATTTTCTACTTATATTTTTCCTTATGTGGTGTCATCACCTAACATAAGATTAGTATATGATCTTTTCATTATTTCTATCCTTTCTTTTATTCTTTCTCATTTCTTTTATTTAATTGCAACATGAAAGTAAAGAAAGCAAAACTCAAACAAAACTTTATTATATAACTTGCACACGATTACAAGGATAGATCACTAAGCAAACTCTCAAAGAAGAAAGGATCGAACTAAACTTTTATTCATCTAAAGCAAAAAAATCGAACTAAAATAAGTAAAAACAAAAGGATAGTGGGATGATACGATACTGGGGCACCTCCCCCAAGCTTGGCGGAAGCCAAGGGGAGTGCCCATAACCGATACTCAATTATCTTTTGGTGGTGAAGAAGGTGATGGTGGTGATGAAGTAGTATTTTCCAATATAACCATGAGTGAATCCTTCAAACCTTGAATCTCCCTAAGGGCTTGATGAATTAATTCATTGTTTTTCTTTACCTCGGCCATTATGTGTTTATTCTCAGGGCCCCATGATACGTCTCCAACGTATCTATAATTTATGAAGTATTCATGCCATGTTTACAATATTTTTTATACGATTTTGGTATGATTTGATTAGAACTAACCCAGACTGACGCTGTTTTCAGCAGAACTACCGTGGTGTTGTTTTTGTGCAGAAATAAAAGTTCTCGGAATGCAATCAAAATCAACGGATATTTTTTCTGGAAAATATGAAAAATACTGGAACGAAAAACTACCGGAGGGGAGTCACGGGGGCCCCGCAAGGGTGGGGGGCGCGCCCACCCCCCTGGGCACGCCCACTTGCCTCCTGGACTCCCCGAGGGCCCCCCTGACGTGAAATCAACGCCAACTTCTCCTATAAATACAGAAACCTCCGAAAATTAACCTAGATCGGGAGTTCTGCCGCCAGAAGCCTCTGTAGCCACCGAAAACCAATCTAGGCCCTCTCTGGCACCCTGCTGGAGGGGGCCATCATCACCGGAGGGCATGGAGGAGGATCCCGGAGGGGCCATCATCGTCATGAAGGCCAAGGACCAGAGGGAGAACCTCTCCCCATCCAGGGGGAGGCCATGGAGGAGGAAGCACAAGGGGGAGAACCTCTCCTCCTCTCTCTTGGTGGCACCGGAGTGCCATCGAGAGGGGAATCATCGCCGCGGTGATCGTCTTCATCAACATCACCATCGTCATCACCATCCTCATCTCTTTTACGCGGTCCAGTCTCCCGCACCCCGCTGTAATCCCTACTTGAACATGGTGCTTTATGCCACATATTATGATCCAATGATGTGTTGCCATCCTATGATGTTTTGAGTAGATATCCTTTGTCTTTGGGTTGATTGCTGATCTAGATTGGTATGAGTTGTATGTTTTTTTGGTGCTGTCCTATGGTGCCCTCCGTGTCGTGCAAGCGTGAGGGGTTCCCGCTGTAGGGTGTTGCAATACGTTTATGATTCGCTTATAGTGGGTTGGTGAGTGACTGAAACACAAACCCGAGTAAGGGGGTTGTTGCTTATGGGAATAAAGAGGACTTGATGCTTTAATGGTATGGTTGGGTTTTACCTTAATGATCTTTAGTAGATGCGGATGCTTGCTAGAGTTCCAATCATAAGTGCATATGATCCAAGTAGAGAAAGTATGTTAGCTTATGCCTCTCCCTCATATGAAATTGCAATGATGACTATCGGTCTTTTTAACAATTGCCTAGGAAAATTCCGCACACCGATCCACCATTAGTCCACACTCGCTATTTATAATATTTAGTAATATATTCTAACTTTATGATAACAGAACCTACTTTTATATTTTAGCTCTTCGATATCATACAAAGTTATCCACTTCATACCCACAATGTAGTTTTATTTCTCGTTTCTAGTTGGAAGCAAATGTTCGGTGTATGTAGGGTCGTATCAGTGGCAGATAGGGCTTGAGAGAATATTGATCTTACCTTTAGCTCCTCGTGGGTTCGACACTGCATAATTATCACTTCCACCTTTGGAATTGCTACGATGATTCCCTACACTCCATAATTATCACTCCATAATTATCACTTCCACCTTGTGGGTCGACCTTGAGCACTTGGGTTCATGCTCACAGAAACAATGTAGAATTTTTTATGGAAGTTTCTCTGTAAATAATTATCCCCTTATATATATCCATTGTGTTATCAAAATAGTGTGCCAAGCTTTGGTTTTAGGATGATTAGATTGCTTGTTTACTATGTGCAGAACAAAAACAGAAACTTTGGCTGTAGCGCGTGATTTTAAATTTTTTTACTCGAAAGTCAAATGGGTCTGAAATTTTTTGCACATAACTTATGTATAAATTTTTAAAATTTTCAAATTTATTTCATAATTTTTGGAGTTACAGAAGTTTACTAAACCTCTAGATTACTGCAGATTGTCCTGTTTTAGACAGATTCTGTTTTTCATGTGTTGTTTGCTTATTTTGATGCATCTATGGCCAGTATCGGAGGGTATGAACCATAGAGAAGTTGGAATACAGTAGATATAGTTCTAATATTAAATTGGAATGAGTTTGAAACAGTACCTAAAGGTAGTGATTTGCTTTATTATACTAACGGATCTCACAAAGTTTTTGTTAATGTTTTGTGTGGATGAAGTGTTCGAAGAACGAGGAGTTACCGATGTGAGAAGAATAAAGAGAGGAAAGAGCTCAAGCTTGGTGATGCCCAAGGCACCCCAAGTAAATATTATAAGGATACTCAAGCATCTAAGCTTGGGGATGCCCCGGTTGGCATCCCATCTTTCTTCTTCAACAATTATCGGTATACCTCGGGTTTTGTCTTGTTCACATGATTTGTGTCCTTTGTGTTTTTCTTTTTCTTTAAGAACCATGCTAGTATGAGATGTCCCTTCATAAATTTATAGAATACTTCATGTGCTTCACTTATATCTTCTAAGTATGATCTTATAGGATTGCTCTTTGTGCTTCACTTAAATATTTTGAGTATGGTTTTATAGAATGTTTCGTGTCCTTCACATATACATTTTGAGCTTGGATATTGGTTAGTTTATATTAATTGTAGAATGTTCCATGAACTTCACTTATATATTTTGGAGTATGAATAATACTATCATCTAAAGCGGGTTTGGAAGAGTGTCAACTTTAGGAACTAGTGATCCCGCTATTCCGAATGAGAAGAATTTTGCTTATGTGGAGAGTAGAAAAATTTCTATGCTTGTAGATCATGGAAAGAATGCTTTATGTGATGGTTATTTTGTTGAATTAATTCATGATGCTACTGAAAATTATTATGAAGGAGGAATATATGCTTGTAGGAGTTGCAATAATATCAAGTTTCCTCTCTATGTGCTTAAAGTTTTGAAGTTATACTTGTCTTGCCTTCCTATGCTAGTTGATTCTTGTTCCTATAAATTATGTGCTCACAAAATCCCTAGGCATAGGAAGTGGGTTAGGTTTAAATATGCTAGTCATATTCTTCATGATGCTCTCTTTATATTTCAATTCTTATCTTTTATGTGAGCATCATTGAAATCATCATGCCTAGCTAAAAGGCATTAAAGAAAAGCGCTTGTTGGGAGACAACCCAATATTTAACCTTACTGTTTTTGTATGTTATCATGATTAAGCTACTGTATTAATCATGTATTATAGCTTTTGTTTCAATAAAGTGCCAAGTAAGACCTTTGGGAAGACTCGGGTGAAAGTTAATGTGGTCTTGCTGTAAAAAAATAGAAACTTTGTGCTCACGAGATTAGCTGCCATTTTTTACAGAAGAGTGCTTTGGTGCTTATTATTTTTGCAGAAGATCAATAGAAAAATTCCTCACGTCCACCAATTTATTTCATAATTTTCGGAGTAGCAGAAGTATGGTTTATGTTCAGATCATTACAGACTGTTCTGTTTCTGACAGATTCTGTTTTCATTGCATAGTTTGCTTGTTTTCTAGTTTCTATGGCTTATATTTCTCAATATAAATTGTAGAAATGATATGGTACAGTAGTCATTGTGTGAGAACAATTATGAACCTTGTCTTTGACAGTACCAAAGTGAATGGTTTACTCTTTATCATACTAACCTATCTCACGAAGTTCCGTTAAGTTTTGTGTGATTGAAGTTTTCAAGTTTTGGGTGAGATATCGATATGAGGAGAATAAGGAGTGGAAATACCCTAAGCTTGGGGATGCCCAAGGCACCCCAAGGTAATATTCAAGGAAGACTCAAGCGCCTGAGCATGGGGATGCCCCGGAAGGCATCCCCTCTTTCGTCTTCAAAACTATCGATATACCTTACTCGGAGCTATATTTTTATTCATCACATGATATGTGTTTTGCTTGGCGCATATTTTCAATTTTACTTGCTGTTTGAATAAAATCATTGGATCTTAATTATTAAATGAAAAAGAATCCTCCCATGGCTAGTTAATCATTTGACTACTCAATGTCCTTCACTATTATCTTTTGGAGTAGTTTGTCATTTACTCACGTGCTTCATGTATATTCTATGAGTAAATGGTTGAATAATTGAATATCATAAATCTGAATTTATATATGTTTCATATGCTTATACCATGGGGAGTAATGACTTCACATAGAATAAGTATAGGTAGTAAACTTATTGAAAGTTAGCAAACATAGAATTGGTCACTTGAACAATTCATGAAAGAATATTGAAGGAAGAGAGATTTCACATATAAATATACTATCCTGGACATCTTTTGTAATTGTGAGCACTCATTAAAATATGACATGCTAAAAGGTTGATGTCGGACAAGGAAGACAACGTAATGGGTTATGTTTTGTTATATCCAAAATAAAGTATATTGTCTTGGATCATCCAACATGTTGAGCTTGCTTTTGCCCCTCATGCTAGACAAATTCTTTGCACCAAGTAGAGATACGTACTACTTGTGCTTCCAAACATTCCTTAAACAAGTTTTGCCATGAGAGTCCACCATACCTACCTATGGATTGAGTAAGATCCTTCAAGTAAGTTGTCATTGGTTCATGCAATAAAAATTGCCTTCTAAATCTGTATGATCTATTAATATGGAGAAAATAAGCTTTATACGATCTTGTGATGTGGAAGAAATAAAAGCGACGGACTGCATAGTAAAGGTCCATATCACAAGTGGCAATATAAAGTGACGTTCTTTTGCATTAAGATTTTGTGCATCCAACCATAAAAGCGCATGACAACCTCTGCTTCCCTCTGCGAAGGGCCTATCTTTTACTTTTATCTTTTACCTTATGCAAGAGTCATGGTGATCTTCACCTTTCCTTTTTACATTTTATCCTTTAGCAAGCACATTGTGTTGGAAAGATCCTGATATATATATAGTGTTACTATTCATCACCTAGGGTGCATAATAAGTTATTCTTCACCCGAGGTAATCTTACGATCATTTCATAATTAAATTATGTTTTGAATTCAAATAGTTACATTCCTATTGATTCACTACGTAAAATTTGGCATAAGCAAATAAAAATATAGTCATAAAACAAGAAAATTTGCAGTTTATGTGTATTTTAGACTATGTTTTTACGTTTATAATTTTACATAACATAAAATATTTTTTACGGCGATTATATATTTTCTTACAGTCCCTTTTTGCGTCGGAAATAAAATAAAACTTACGGAATGTAAAATTACATTGCATTGATGGTAAAATAGAGGGGGGTGAAGAATATCCAATTGGATGTAAGTTATCATGAACTATTATTGTTGACATTACCCTTGAGGTAAAAGTTGGGAGACGAATCTATAAGCCCTTATCTTTCTCTGTGTCCGATTAAAACTTTGAACCCATAAATATCACGTGAGCGTTAGCAATTGTGAAAGATTAAATGATAGTTGAGTATGTGGAGTTTGTTAAATCAAAGCTCTGACATAGACCCTTCCTGAAAATAAGATGAATTGCAATTGTTTGATGACTGAGAATATAGTTTGTTAGTTTCAAGAAAGTTTATGATCTATACTTTAAACATGTGAATAGCTTGTTACTTGATCATGAAAAGTTTTATGAAGATGAGCTACTGATATGATATATAATGATGCTAGAAAAAGTGAGTGGAACTATCATTGATCAAACTTGTGCACTTGCTACCATTCATACTTCATAAATTATTTCTTTTATCATTTACCTACTCGAGGACGAGCAAGAATTAAGCTTGGGGATGCTGATATGCCTCCAATGTATCTATAATTTATGAAGTATTCATGCCATGTTTACAATATTTTTATATGATTTTGGTATGATTTGATTAGAACTAACCCGGACTGACGCTGTTTTCAGCAGAACTACCGTGGTGTTGTTTTTGTGCAGAAATAAAAGTTCTCGGAATGCGATGAAAATCAACGGAGATTTTTTCTGGAAAATATGAAAAATACTGGAACAAAAAACTACCGGAGGGGAGTCACGGGGGCCCCATGAGGGTGGGGGGCATGCCCCCTGCCTCGTGGACTTCCCGAGGGCCCCCCTGACGTGAAATCAATGCCAACTTCTCCTATAAATACAGAAACCTTCGAAAATTAACCTATATCGGGAGTTCCACCGCCAGAAGCCTCTGTAGCCACCGAAAACCAATCTAGGCCCTCTTCGGCACCCTGCCGGAGGGGGCCATCATCACCGGAGGGCATGGAGGAGGATCCCGGAGGGGCCATCATCGTCATGAAGGCCAAGGACCAGAGGGAGAACCTCTCCCCATCCAGGGAGGAGGCCATGGAGGAGGAAGCACAAGGGGGAGAACCTCCCGTCCCCTCTCTTGGTGGCACCGGAGTGCCATCGAGAGGGGAATCATCGCCGCGGTGATCGTCTTCATCAACATCAACATCATCATCACCATCCTCATCTCTTTTACGCGGTCCACTCTCCCGCACCCCGCTGTAATCCCTACTTGAACATGGTGCTTTATGCCACATATTATGATCCAATGATGTGTTGCCATCCTATGATGTTTTGAGTAGATATCCTTTGTCTTTGGGTTGATTGATGATCTAGATTGGTACGAGTTGTATGTTTTATTTTGGTGCTGTCCTATGGTGCCCTCCGTGTCGCGCAAGCGTGAGGGGTTCCCGCTGTAGAGTGTTGCAATACGTTCATGATTCGCTTATAGTGGGTTGGTGAGTGACTGAAACACAAACCCGAGTAAGGGGGTTGTTTGATACGTCCATTATGCATCATGCTTTTATATCGATATTTATCGCATTATGAACTGTTATTTCACTTTATATCACAATACTTATGGCTATTCTCTCTTATTTTACAAGGTTTACATAAGGAGGGAGAATGCCGGCAGCTGGAATTCTGGCTAGAAAAGGAGCAAATATTAGAGACCTATTCTGCGCAACTCCAAAAGTCCTGAAACTCAACGGAACGTATTAAAATAAATAAAGAAAAATCCTCGCCAAAGATGAAGGCTAGGGGGCCCACACCCTGCTCACGAGGGTGGGGGGCGCCCCCCCCCTAGGGCGCGCCCCCCTACCTCGTGGGCCCCCTGGTGGCTCCCCGATGCCCATCTTCTCCTATATGAAGTATTTCGATGAGAAAAAAATAGGAAGGAACTTTTCGGGATAAGACTCCGCCGCCACGAGGCGGAACCTTGGCGGATCCAATCTAGAGCTCCGGCAGAGCTGTTCTGCCGGGGATACTTCCCTCCGGGAGGGGGGAATCATCACCATCGTCATCACCAATGCTCCTCTCATCGGGAGAGGGCAATCTACATCAACATCTTCACCAGCACCATCTCATCTCCAAACCCTAGTTCATCTCTTGTATCCAATTCTTGTCTCAAAGTCCGGGATTGGTGCTAGTAGGTTGCTAGTAGTGTTGATTACTCCTTGTAGTTGATGCTAGTTGGTTTAATTGGTGGAAGATCATATGGTTCAGATCCTATATGCATATTATTACCCCTCTGATTATGAACATGAATATGCTTTGTGAGAGTTACGTTTGTTCCTGAGGACAAGGGAGAAGTCTTGCTATTAGTAGTCATGTGAATTTGGTATTCGTTTGATATTTTGATAAATGTATGTTGTCTAGCCTCTAGTGGTGTTATGTGAACGTCGACTATACATAACACTTCACCATTATTTGGGCCTAGAGGAAGGCATTGGGAAGTAATAAGTAGATGATGGGTTGCTAGAGTGACAGAAGCTTAAACCCTAGTTTATGCGTTGCTTCGTAAGGGGCTAATTTGGATCCATATGTTTCATGTTATGGTTAGGTTTACCTTAATACTTCTGTTGTAGTTGCGGATGCTTGCAATAGAGGTTAATCATAAGTGGGATGCTTGTTCAAGTAAGAACAGCACCCAAGCACCGGTCCACCCACATATCAAATTATCAAAGTATCGAACGCGAATCATATGAACGTGATGAAAACTAGCTTGACGATATTCCCATGTGTCCTCGGGAGCGCTTTTCCTATTATAAGAGTTTGTTCTGGCTTGTCCTTTGATACAAAAGGATTGGGCCACCTTTCTGCACTTTATTTACTTTTGTTACTTGTTGCTCGTTACAATTTATCCTATCATAAAACTATCTGTTACCACTTATTTTAGTACTTGCAGAGAATACCTTGCTGAAAACCGCTTATCATTTCCTTCTGCTCCTCGTTGGGTTCGACACACTTACTTATCGAAAGGACTACGATAGATCCCCTATACTTTTGGGTCATCAATACTCTTTTCTGGCGCCGTTGCCAGGGAGTGTAGCGCCTTTGGTAGGTGGAATTTGGTAAGGAAAAATTTATATAGTGTGCTGAAATTTACTGTCACTTGTTACTATGGAAAGTAATTCTCTGAGGGGCTTGTTCGGGGTATCTTCACCCCGTCCAGTAGTGCAAAGAGTTGCTCCTCAACCTACTAAACCTATTGAAAATGAAATTCCTTATGAGTATCCTTCGGGTATGATAGAAAAACTGCTAGCTAATCCTTTTACAGGAGATGGAACAAAGCATCCTGATGAGCACTTAATACATGTGGATGAAGTTTGTGGATTATTTAAGCTTGCAGGTATACCCGATGATGTTGCTAAGAAGAAGGTCTTCCCTTTATCTTTGAAGGGAAACGCATTGATATGGTATAGGCTATGTGATGATATGAGATCATGGGACTACAAAAGATTGAAGCTGGAATTTCATCGAAAGTATTACCCTATGCATCTTGTTCATCGTGATCGCAATTATATATATAATTTCTAGCCTCGCGAAGGAGAAAGCATCGCTCAAGCTTGGGGGAGGCTTAAATCAATGTTATATTCATGCCCCAATCATGAGCTCCCAAGAGAAATAATTATTCAAAATTTATATGCTTGGCTTTCTGATAACAATCGCACCATGCTCGATACTTCTTATGCTGGCTCTTTTATGATGAAGACTATTGAATTCAGATGGAATTTATTGGATAGAATTAAATGCAACTCTGAAGATTGGGACCTCGACAAAGGTAAGGAGTCATGTATGACACCTAAGTTTGATTGTGTTAAATCTTTTATGGACACCGATATTTTCCGTAAGTTTAGCACTAAATATGGACTTGACTCTGAGATAGTAGCTTCTTTCTGTGAATCTTTTGCTACTTATGTTGATCTCCCTAAGGAGAAGTGGTTTAAATATCATCCTCCCATAGAAGTAAAAGTAGCTGCATCTATTAAAGTTGAAGAAAAGACTGTCACTTATAATGATCCTATTGTTCCTACTTCTTATACTGAGAAGCCACCTTTCCCTGTTAGAATAAAGGATCATGCTAAAGCTTCAACTGTTGTTCGTAAAAGCAATATTAGAACGTATACACCTCCTGAGCAAGTTAAAGTAGAACCTATATTGATATTGTTAAAGATCTCTTGTCTGATAATATTGATGGGCATGTTATTCAGTTCGAAGGTGAAACTGCTAGAATTGCTAAACCTTCTGACAAAGATAAACATAGACATGTGGTAGGCATGCCTGTTATTTCTGTTAAAATAGGAGATCATTGTTATCATGACTTATGTGACATGGGTGCTAGTGCTAGTGTTATACCGCATACTTTATACGAAGAAATTAAGAATGAAATTGCACCTGCTGAGTTAGAAGGTATTGATGTCACAATTAAACTTGCCAATAGAGATACTATTTCACCAATTGGAATTGTTAGAGATGTTGAAGTCTTGTGTGGGAAAACTAAATATCCCGCTGATTTTCTTGTTCTTACTTCTCCGCAAGATAGCTTTTGTCCTATTATATTTGGTAGACCCTTCTTGAACACTGTCAATGCTACCATAGATTGCAAAAAGAATGTTGTTACTGTTGGCTTGGACGATATGGTTCATGAGTTTAATTCCTCTAAATTTATTAAAAAACATCGTGAGGAAGAATTACCTAGTAAGGATGAAATTATTGGTCTTGCTTCTATTGCCGTACCTCCTAATGATCCTTTAGAACACTATTTGCTAGACCATGAAAATGATATGTTCATGAATGAAAGAAGGGAGATAGATGAAGTATTCTTTAAACAAGAACCTATTCTGCATCACAACTTGCCTGTTGAAATCTTAGGGGATCCTCCTCCACCCAAGGGTGATCCCGTGTTTGAGCTTAAACCATTTCCTGATAATCTTAAATATGCTTATCTTGATGAAAAGAAGATATATCCTATTATTATTAGTGCTAACCTTTCAGAGCAGGAAGAAGAAAGATTATTGAAAACTCTGAAGAAGCATCATGCTGCTATTGGATATACTCTTGATGATCTTAAGGGCATTAGTCCCACTCTATGTCAACATAAAATAAATTTGGAAGCAGATGCCAAACCAGTTCGTGATCCTCAACGATGTCTGAATCCTAAAATGAAAGAAGTGGTAAGAAAAGAAATACTAAAGCTTCTGGAGGCAGGTATAATCTATCCCGTAGCTGATAGTGAGTGGGTAAGTCCTGTCCATTGTGTCCCTAAGAAGGGAGGTATTACTGTTGTCCCTAATGATAAAGATGAATTGATTCCATAAAGAATTATCACAGGTTATAGGATGGTAATTGATTTCCGCAAATTAAATGAAGCTACTAAAAATATCATTACCCCTTACCTTTTATTGATCAAATGCTAGAAAGATTATGCAAACATGCACACTATTGCTTTCTAGATGGTTATTCTAGTTTCTCTCAAATACCTGTGTCGCCTAGAGATCAATCAAAGACTACTTTTACATGCCCTTTTGGTACTTTTGCTTATAGACGTATGGCTTTCAGTTTATGTAATGCACCTGCTACCTTTCAAAGATGCATGATGGCTATATTCTCTGACTTTTGTGAAAAGATTTGTGAGGTTTTCATGGACTACTTTTCCGTCTATGGTTCCTCTTTTGATGATTGCTTGAGCAATCTTGATCGAGTTTTACAGAGATGTGAAGAAACTAATCTTGTCTTGAATTGGGAAAACTGCCACTTTATGGTTAATGAAGGTATTATCTTGGGGCACAAAGTTTCTGAAAGAGGTATTGAAGTTGATAAAGCCAAGGTTGATGCTATTGAAAAGATGCCATGTCCCAAGGACATCAAAGGTATAAGAAGTTTCCTTGGTCACGCCAGATTTTACAGAAGGTTCATTAAGGACTTCTCAAAAATTTCTCGGCCTCTGACCAATTTAATGCAAAAAGATATACCATTTGTCTTTGATGATGATTGTGTAGAAGCATTTGAAATACTTAAGAAAGCATTAGTCACTGCACCTATTGTTCAGCCACCTGATTGGAATTTACCCTTTGAAATCATGTGTGATGCTAGTGATTACACTGTAGGTGCTGTTCTAGGGTAAAGATTTGATAAGAAATTAAATGTTATTCATTATGCTAGTAAGACTCTAGACAATGCTCAAAGAAATTATGCTACTACTGAAAAATAGCTTTTAGCAGTTGTATTTGCTTGTGATAAGTTCAGATCTTATATTGTTGATTCTAAAGTAACTATCCAAACTGATCATGCTGCTATTAAATATCTTATGGAAAAGAAAGATGCTAAGCCTAGACTCATTAGATGGGTTCTCTTGCTACAAGAATTTGATTTGCATATTGTTGATAGAAAGGGAGCTGAGAACCCCGTTGCAGACAATTTGTCTAGGTTATAAAATATTCTTGATGACCCACTACCTATTAATGATAGTTTTACCGATGAACAATTAAATGTTATAAGTACTTCTGGTAGTTCTCCATGGTATGCTGATTATGCTAATTATATTGTTGCTAAGGTTATACCACCTAGCTTCACATACCAACCAAAGAAAAAGTTCTTCTATGATTTGAGACATTACTTTTGGGATGACCCACATCTTCATAAAGAAGCAGTAGATGGTGTTATTAGACGTTGTGTACCTGAGCATGAACAGGAACAGATCCTTCGCAAGTGTCATTCCGAGTCTTATGGAGGACACCACGCTGGAGATAGAACTGCACATAAGGTATTGCAATCTGGTTTTTATTGGCCTACTCTCTTCAAGGATGCCCGTAAGTTTGTTTTGTCTTGTGATGAATGTCAAAGAATTGGTAATATTAGTAGACGTCAAGAAATGCCTATGAATTATTCTCTTGTTATTGAACTGTTTGATGTTTGGGTCTTTGATTATATGGGACCTTTTCCTGCCTCTAATGGATATACACATATTCTAGTTGTTGTTGATTACGTTACTAAGTGGGTAGAAGCTATTCCAACTAGTAGTGCTGATCATAACACCTCTATTAAAATGCTTAAGGAAGTTATTTTCCTGGGGTTTGGAGTCCCTAGATATTTAATGACTGATGGTGGTTCACACTTTATTCATGGTGCTTTCCATAAAATGTTTGCTAAATATGATGTTAATCATAGAATTGCATCTCCTTATCACCCACAGTCTAGTGGTCAAGTAGAGTTGAGCAATAGAGAGCTCAAATTAATTTTGCAAAAGACTGTTAATATGTCTAGAAAGAATTGGTCCAAAAAACTTGATGATGCATTATGGGCTTATAGAACTGCATACAAAAATCCTATGGGTATGTCTCCGTATAAAATGGTTTATGGAAAAGCATGTCACTTACCTCTCGAACTAGAACATAAGGCATATTGGGCCATTAAAGAGCTCAACTATGATTTTAAACTTGCCGGTGAGAAGAGGTTATTTGATATTAGCTCACTTGATGAATGGAGAACCCAAGCTTATGAAAATGCCAAGTTGTTTAAAGAAAAAGTTAAAAGATGGCATGACAAAAGGATACAAAAGCGTGAGTTTAATGTAGGTGATTGTGTATTGCTATACAACTCTCGTTTAAGATTTTTTTTGCAGGAAAACTTCTCTCTAAATGGGAAGGCCCCTATGTTATCGAAGAGGTCTATCGTTCCGGTGCCATAAAGATCAACAACTTCGAGGGCACAAATCCGAAGATGGTAAACGGTCAAAGAATTAAACATTATATCTCAGGTAATCCCATAAATGTTGAAACCAATATTATTGAAACCGTAACCTCGGAGGAATACATAAGAGACACTTTCTGGAATGTTTCAGACTCCGGAAAGGAATAGGTATGTGGTACGGTAAGTAAACCGACTCCAAAACAATTTTTAAGGCAATATTTCTCTGTTTTGGAATATTTAGAAAAATAGAAAAATAAGTAGCAGTCCGGGAAGGACACGAGGGTGGTGGGCGCGCCCCCCCTACCTCGTGAGCACCTCGTGTGCCTTCCGGACTCCGTTTTCTTGCACGATACATATTTTGGTCAGTAAAAATTCATTATATATTCTCCCGAAGGTTTTGATTCCTGTATCACGCAATTATCCTCTGTTTTCGTTTCGAGCTGTCCCGTTGCAGATTAAATCAACATGTCTTCCCAGGATTCGGAAGGAGAAAGCTATGTGGATGATTACTTAGCAAATCCAAAGGTCTATGGAGATGTGGAACACGATGGATGGACCACGGAGGAAGAAGAGGACTATGAACCCAAGGGAATGGAGGAGACGAGCTCAGATGAAGATGAAGCACCATTACCTCAACTTGGGGACATGCACATGGAGTTCAGAAAGTCAAGTCTCCCTGATAGGGTAAAGAAACCCAAGTTCGAGTTTATCCCTTTTCGTCTCTTGCAGGAAAATAAGCAGGACCTATGCAAAAAGATATTAACCCTGGAGTGGGATATTGATGATCTGAGGGATCAAAATGCCGTCCTCAAGCACAAATTAAGGGAGAAACCTAAGCCATCAACTAAGCCAACATCACCACCACCTTCTTCACCGAGAAAGGAGATATGATCACATGGGTATGGGCACTCCCCTTGGCAACTGCCAAGCTTGGGGGAGGTGCCCCGGTATCGTATCACAACCACAACTCTTATATTTACCGTTTTTCTTAGTTCGATCCTATTAGTAGTATCTTAATCTAGTAGAATAATGTTTATGGCATGATCTAGTTTTGAGTTTTGCTTTATGATCTCTCTATGTAATCGAGTCAGTGAGCTATATATAATAAAGATTAGTGTTGAGTCAAGGGCTTGATTATTTCGCCATGATCTTGGGTGAATAAAAGAAAAGAGAAAAAGAATAAAAAGAAACAAAGAGTTCATATTGATCTTATTGAGAGTAATGACTTCACATAGAAAGAGTATGATGATTAAAAGTTGTTGGGAGTTGGCAGACATAGATTTGGTCATTGTTGCAATTAATAGGAAGTAATAAGGAAATAGAGGTTTTCACATATAGATATATTATCATTGACATCTTTTATGATTGGGAGCACTCATTAAAATATGACATGCTAAAGAGTTGATGTTGGACAAGGAAGACAATGTAATGAGTTATGTCTTTCTTATATCTGAGATAAAGTATGTTGTCATGGATCCTCTAAGTTGTTGATCTTGCCTTTCCCCCTCATGTTGGCCAAATTCTCAGCACTAAGTAGAAATACTACTTGTGCTTCCAAAATCCCTAAACCAGTTTTGCCATGAGAGCCCACCATATCTACCTATGGATTGAGTAAGATCCTTCAAGTAAGTTGTCATCGGTGCAAAGCAATAAAAATTGCTCTAAATATGTATGATTGATTGGTGTGGGAGAAATAAGCTTTATACGATCTTGTGATGTGGAAGTAATAAAAGCGACGGACTGCATAATAAAGGTTCATATCACAAGGGGCAATATAAAGTGACGTTCTTTCGCATTGAGATTTTATGCATCCAACCATAAAAGCGCATGGCAACCTCTGCTTCCCTCTGCGAAGGGCCTATCCTTTATTATTATCTTCTACCTTATGCAAGAGTCATGGTGATCTTCACCTTTTATTTTTCATTTTATCCTTTGGCAAGCTTAGCATGTTGGAAAGAACATGATATATATATATATATATATATATCTAATTGGATGTAGGGGAGCATGAACCATTATTGTTGACATTACCCTTGAGGTAAAAGGTTGTGGGGCAAAAACTATAAGCCCCTATCTTTCTCTGTGTCCGATTAAAATTCCGTAACCACAAGTATCGCGTGAGTGTTAGCAATTATGGAGGACTAAATGATAGTTGAGTACATGGACTTTCTTTTTAGCTCTGACATAGACTCTTTTCGATGTTATGATAAATTGTAATTGCTTCAATGACTGAGATTATAGTTTGTCGGAGCCCAATAAGGTTTATGATTTATACTTTTGCATTGTGAATATATCATCACTTGAACATAAGTAATCATATGACAAAATCTATATATGTTGCTGTTATGAGAATAATCATGATGCCTTCATGTCCGTATTTTATTTTTATCGACGCCTCTACCCCTAAACATGAGGACATATTTATTGTTATCGGCTTTTCGCTTGAGGACAAGCGAGGTCTAAGCTTGGGGGAGTTGATACGTCCATTTTGCATCAAGCTTTTATATCGATATTTATCTCATTATGGACGGTTATTTCACTTTATATCACAATACTTAGAGAGAATTCCTTATTTAACACTGACTTTAAATTTTTTGCCCTATTTGACACTGGTAAACTTTTTCTTCCTTATCTAACACCAATTCTAAAATTTGTTCCCTTTGTGACACTTCCATCTATTTTGAGTACTAACGGTGTTAATTGACACCTAAAAAGATGATTTTACCCCGACTAATTTGATGCCACACAATTCACATATACATAATTCAACACACAGTATTCAAATTTGCCAATGGCATGAGACATAAACATTGAGGTTCACATCCAAGTATACATATATATGACTTCAACCTATCTAGGTACACATATATGAGTCCAAATCCGACCATACATCATAAAAGCAACACAAAAGTGACACTCATCATATACAGGTTCACATATATACTCCAGGTCTATACATACATGCCATGAGTAGCACAAGTGACTTTAGAATCACATACATGAGTGCAAGTCCATGCAACATAACATGAGCAGCACCAAGAACATGTGTTGTCCGTATTTCCAACTCCAGCGTTAGACTATTTTGGCGTTTGGGAACTTGGAGTTCTCCAGCTACACAGAACAGCAGGCAGGACTAAAAATGACATGGCCATGTGAGAGATTACAACCAAGTATAGGCACTGCAAATAGCAATAAGAATAAAATAATATAAGTAATTAACTTTGAAGAATAAATAGAATAATAAGAGGTCTGGTGTTAGGAATTAAGAAGCAACCCATGCAACAAACGGGGAACGATTAATAATGGGATCGGTTAAATCACCGTTATGATTTGATTCTGGACAATGCATCGGTTAGTGCGCACACACAAAATGAATCTAGCCAAGTATCACATTCAAAACCATGCTACATTATACCGTCGTACAAACAGTAAGCCCTGAGGATGACAAATGACAAGGACATGCATCTTATTTTCAAGAAGAGAAAAGTATACTTTTCGTACCTTAATTCTTGGCAGAGTCTAGATTTAGTCCCTCAACTCTGAAACCAGACAAATTGCATCCTAAACTTCTGAAATCGGACAGGTTTCGTCCTTCGAATCACTCAAAGCAGTATCGGTGATGACTTGGCATGGTTTTGACAAAATTACACAACTAAAAAAATCTCTTCTCTCATCTCTCTCTTCCCCTCTCTGTCACAGCTCGTTGGTAGCACAAAGCCATGGCCGAGCTCAGCACCCGCCGCCACCCCTGCGCCTCGCCGGCCGGCCAAGCCGCGTGTGTGACCTGCTGCTCCCGTGCACCTTCACGCAGCCGCGCATGGTTCCACGCCTGCACACGGGTCTCTTCCTACTCTCCCGAAGCCGAGCCAGAGCACATCATCCATCGTTCGTGTGGCCATCGGCCTATCCCCAACAAGCCACCATGTCTGGGTGCTCCTCCTCCACCATATATGCAATTATGCGCCAGTAATCAAACCTAACTACTCCTAATTGAGGTATTCGACCCCATCTTCCTTAGCTCCAGCCAAGGACTGCTGCCATTGATTCCCCACCATTGGAGCGCCCCAGCCTCTCCATGCCATTCCCATAGCTCAGTAGCTACCTCCCCGGTCCTTTCATCTCTCCTTCTGTGCTTCCCCGAGCTCAGTAGCTACCTCCCCACACAGTGCCGCCGTGCTGCTCCAATGCATGAGCTCGCCACCGATGCTCTGGCGACCATATGGTTGGGCGTAGCCTCACTTAGCCACGAGAGAGCAAGGGGCAGCCTCCCAGACCCTCCTCACCTGCTCCCGTGGCTTCCCAGCGTGTCTCTGATGCAGTTTTTAGTCACCGGCAGCTAAATCTAACAAGGCTGACACAACAGGATTAGTCTAGGCCCAGCCCCGTAGCATTAGGATTAGTGCAAGTTTTAACCCTCCTATTAGATAGTCACTGAACCATGGCCCCCTTTGCTAACCCAATCCAATTAAATCAAAACCAGGCCACGTCATTGCCAAATACTGCTTTGGATTATTCGGAGGACCAAACTTGTCCAGTTTTAAAAGTTTAGGATGCAACTTGTCTGGTTTCGAAGTTGAGAGACTAAATTTGGACTTCACCGAGAGTTGAGGGACGAAAAATATACTTTTCTCTTTCAAGAACAAGGACAGATATCTTCAATGTATTGAATTATTGATACTTTGCTATGTTATACTGTAGTACAAGGAGATGAAAAGATGCAGATTACTATAACTTGTGAATTGAAAGCTAACAAAAAAGTATAATTGTCCTAACATATGAGCAAAGCTCCAGAGAAACTTAGTTTTCAATATTAAAGCTATAACTGAACATTTGCTATGGCGAATTGAAACAAATATGCATGATTAGGTTTGAAGCCTGCAAGGGTAGGTTTTACTCAATTTCTTAAAGCCACGAATTGCTGGTACAAATTATGTTCAAATGCTAGATATCTAAATACAGTACAGGGAATGAACTGTTCCGGAAATTGAATATGTCAGGAGTAGTGCTAAGGGAAGGAGGCAGATACGTACCACTTTCCAGGGTTCATCACTGTTGGAGTGCCAACCGAGCCATGCCCTGGCCTGAAGCTACTGCCGAGTCTGACCCAGCAGTTCCCTGGCCGGAGTCTCCAGCCAGTGCCGCACCCTGGCCTGAGCCCGCAGCAGCCGAGCCACCGCCACCTACAGAAGCTGTGCCATCGCCACCCTCAACCGCGCACTCACCCGTCCCCTCCGCAGCCGCAGTCACGCCCTGGCCCAAGCCCACCGCAGCCCCGCCATTGCCATCGGTTACCAACGCTGGATCCACAGTCGCGCCAAGGCCTGACCCGTCCGCCATGCCCTGGCCATCTTCCATGGCGGTCTCCATCCGCTCCACCGCCTCCATCCATAGCACTAAGCCGCCGCCACTATGGTTCGTCGCCGCGCTAGGGTTGGGGAGAAAGGGGATGAGAATTGAGAGGCCGGTTCGGTCATTGTTTTTCCTTTTTCTAATGTTTATTATGAACAGGGTCAATTTCGTCCAACTGCAAAGAACTGACATTGGTCAATGCAGATTTTAACGGTGTCTCCTAACAGAACTGACGGAAGTGTTAGAAAGGGTAAGAAATTTACACTTGGTGTTATATAAGGAAGAAATTTCTTTGCAGTGTTAAATAGGGAACCAACATTTAAAACAGTGTTATATAAGGAATTTTCTCCAATACTTATGGCTATTCTCTCTTATTTTACAAGGTTTGCATAAGGAGGGAGAATGCCGGCAGCTGGAATTCTGGGCTGGAAAAGGAGCAAATATTAGAGACCTATTCTGCGCAACTCCAAAAGTCCTGAAACTCCACAGAACGTCTTAAAATAAATAAAGAAAAATCCTCGCCAAAGATGAAGGCCAGGGGGGCCCACACCCTACTCACGAGGGTGGGGGCGCCCCCCTACCTCGTGGGCCCCCTGGTGGCTCCCCGACGCCCATCTTCTCATATATGAAGTCTTTCGATGAGAAAAAATAGGAAGGAACTTTTCGGGATGAGAATCCGCTGCCATGAGGCGGAACCTTGGCGGATCCAATCTAGAGCTCCGGCAGAGCTGTTCTGCCGGGGATACTTCCCTCCGGGAGGGGGGAATCATCACCATCGTCATCACCAATGCTCCTCTCATCGGGAGAGGGCAATCTACATCAACATCTTCACCAGCACCATCTCATCTCCAAACCCTAGTTCATCTCTTGTATCCAATTCTTGTCTCAAAGTCCGGGATTGGTGCTAGTAGGTTGCTAGTAGTGTTGATTACTCCTTGTAGTTGATGCTAGTTGGTTTAATTGGTGGAAGATCATATGTTCAGATCCTATATGCATATTATTACCCCTCTGATTATGAACATGAATATGCTTTGTGAGTAGTTACGTTTGTTCCTGAGGACAAGGGAGAAGTCTTGCTATTAGTAGTCATGTGAATTTGGTATTCGTTTGATATTTTGATAAGATGTATGTTGTCTAGCCTCTAGTGGTGTTATGTGAACGTCGACTACATAACACTTCACCATTATTTGGGCCTAGAGGAAGGCATTGGGAAGTAATAAGTAGATGATGGGTTGCTAGAGTGACAAAAGCTTAAACCCTAGTTTATGCGTTGCTTCGTAAGGGGCTAATTTGGATCCATATGTTTCATGTTATGGTTAGGTTTACCTTAATACTTCTGTTGTAGTTGCGGATGCTTGCAATAGAGGTTAATCATAAGTGGGATGCTTGTTCAAGTAAGAACAGCACCCAAGCACCGGTCCACCCACATATCAAATTATCAAAGTATCGAACGCGAATCATATGAACGTGATGAAAACTAGCTTGACGATATTCCCATGTGTCCTCGGGAGCGCTTTTCCTATTATAAGAGTTTGTTCTGGCTTGTCCTTTGATACAAAAGGATTGGGCCACCTTTCTGCACTTTATTTACTTTTGTTAATTGTTGCTCGTTACAATTTATCCTATCATAAAACTATTTGTTACCACTTATTTTAGTACTTGCAGAGAATACCTTGCTGAAAACCGCTTATCATTTCCTTCTGCTCCTCGTTGGGTTCGACACTCTTACTTATCGAAAGGACTACGATAGATCCCCTATACTTTTGGGTCATCATTGTTGCATGTGGGAATAAAGAGAACTTGATGCTTTAATGCTATGGTTAGGTTTTACCTTAATGATCTTTAGTAGTTGCAGATGCTTGCTAGAGTTCCAATCATAAGTGCATATGATCCAAGTAGAGAAAGTATGTTAGCTTATGCCTCTCCCTCATATGAAATTGCAATGACGACTATCGGTCTTGTTAACAATTGCCTAGGACAATTCCGCACACCGATCCACCATCATTCCACACTCGCTATTTATAATATTTAGTAATATATTCTAACTTTATGATAACAACACCTGCTTTTATATTTTAGCTCCCCGATATCATACAAAGTTATCCACTTCATACCCACAACGTAGTTTTATTTCTCGTTTCTAGTTGGAAGCAAACGTTCGGTGTACGTAGGGTCGTATCAGTGGTAGGTAGGGCTTGAGAGAATATTGATCTTACCTTTAGCTCCTTGTGGGTTCGACACTCCATAATTATCACTTCCACCTTTGGAAATTGCTACGATGATTCCATGCACTTGGGCATTATCACCCCACGGTTTTGTTCTTGCACTGTTTTCTCTTGGCCGGGATATGTCCTAGTTGGACGGTATGTACCTACGAGGAGTGTTCTTGAACCCATAATTCTGAATCAAATTATGAAAAATGTTATGATGTAACCTGTGTAAGGGCCTCCTCGGTGGGAGCTCTTCTTGCACTTCCAGACTCGCTTGATTATTTGATGATCCCACGGTTTGATGAGGATCAGGTGTAACATCCCAAATTTTCAATTTGGAATGTTATAAAATAGATCATTATTGCATATCATATTTTATTGCATTTTGAGTTGATCCTAGAAATTTCACGCAACTCAAGGACCCTCGGAGAGAGTTGGGGATTTCGTTATTTTCATATTTGAGCGTTCTCAAATTTGGAAAATAGGATCATTTGATTTTATTTATTTTATCTTCAATTATTTCTATTATCAAAATATGAGAGAGGGAATAAAATGACTTTCCCAAAATAAAGAAATGTTGAGGATTTAATAAAAATCAAATAAGATTTTATTTTGGATTTATTTGCTATTTTATTTAAATTTAGGAAAAATGTGTGTTTTTCAAAATTGCATTTAGGCCCCAAATAAATGTTCATCCTGTGCGGCTTAATTTTAGAAGCCGGGGGAAATTGATTTCGGGATTTTTGGCGTCCGTTTAGTATTCCTTTTGTTTTTTTGTTCTGCATGAAATTATTTTTTTAAAAGTCGAACCGACCTAACCGGGCCGTGTCCGACCAGGACACCTGGCCTGGCCGGCCTTTATAGCCGGGAGGGCCCGACCAGAGCCGCAGCCCCAGCCGAAACCCTAGCGCTAGGAGCCGCCGCCGCCGCCTCGCCTCGAGCCGTGCGCCGCCGCCGCCTCAATCCGCGTGTCGCGCCTCCCGCCGCCGCACCGGAGTCACGCCGCCCCGCCGTCGTTCGCTGGAGCCGCCGAGGTAGCCGCCGTTGCGTCAGTTTTCTCAAAGAAAACCGATCGGTTTTTTTCGAAAACCTAGATCCGTTTTTTCTCCGGTTCGGTTTATTTTTCTGGTTTAGTTTACTTAGCAAGCGTTCGCTCGTTCATTCGTTTTAACGAACGCATTCATCGTTTAGATCCAGATAACGAACGTTCTTTCGTTAATCTATTCGTCACTTTTATTTTTCTCGAATTAAATCCGCGATTTTTCTGATCACGATTCCTGATCTGATTTTCGTTCTAGTATAACTTTTCGCTCGTTTATCGGAATCACGCGATTCAAGCGCCTGGAGTTTCGTCTCGAACCCCTCTTTCTGTTTGACCAACTCAAACAAGTTTTTGCCTCTGTAAAAATTTGACCTAGATCCAGATTAGCAAACGAAGCTTGTTTTTTTGCCGTTTGTCTTTCGTTGCTTCGTTCGATTTGGTTCTTTTTGCCAACCGGAGTTCTTAAGTTGAACTTTCTGGTTAGATCTCTTATTTGAGTTTTACCTGTGCATTAGTTGAGTACTTATTGTATGCTTGTTTGTTTGCGATAGAGTACCCGGAGTGCGCCACTTCCTACTTCGAATCGCTATGTTTTGCGGATCATCAGCAAGGCAAGTAACACTTTGATCATACCTCCTACTACCCAGTTTTTATTGCATTGGATCAATCCTCACACATTGCATGATTAGGATCTAAGTAAATTGTGGGTTGGGGAGTAGATGAGGTAGTACCTATCACCTGTTTTATTATCAAACCTTTGGGAGTTACTTCTATGTTTGCTTATTATGCCATGCTATGCTAGTAGACATGGATTGGGTGAGTGAAATCCATGACAGATGTGAGTTTGTCAAATTAATGACTTATCTAAGGTGGCAACTTAAATACACATCTGGGTGGATTGAGGCACCTGGGTATTCCAGCGATTGCCTGTTTTTCTTTTGGACCGCCACCCAGGCTGAAAGGGATCATGAGATTATTCATGCTAGAAACTTCCGTGTGCAGCCACAAGCTACTATGGGCTCTAGCATAGTTGATTAAGTCGTGCAAACTCTTACAATGGTAGACTAGCAGATGTAGGGGAAAGTAGGCCGGTGTAACGGTCTACCCGATCGTAAGGTGCTAGCGCTTCTGAAAGACTATGTCTTAGTCATCCGTTTCTCAAACACCTTGTAGTGTGAGAATCCCAACGGAGGAGATCGAGTCTTGTGAGGAAAAGTGCGCAAACCTCTGCAGAGTGTATAAACTAATCAAGGTTAGTCGTGTCCCCGGTTATGGACATCTTGAGTATCTAGTACTTGGATTATCATGTGAATCTCATCATGTTACTCTAAATAATTTGTTGGGTTTTTTTAATGATGATGTTTAATTAGGATCGAGAGGGTGTCTACACTCTCAATGTTTAACAACTACCATGATAGTTAAATAAAATGTATTCCTTTGTAGTAGGGAAAAATTGGCTTTACGCAAAACTGTAACCCTAGAGCTTTCCACCAGCCAAATATGCATATAGTATAGTCTTATTTCCTTCATTGCTCTCTATGTGTTACATTGCCAGCATATTCCATGTGCTGACCCGTTTCGTGCTGCAACATTCATGTTGCAGACTTTTCAGACGATGAGTAAGGTGCCTTTTAGGTCGTGGTTCTATACTCAGTGATGCCGTTGGAGTTGATGGACTCACTTATCTTCCAAGCCTTCCGCTGTTATCGTTATTAGATGGCCTTAAGCCATATTTATTGTAATAAGTTCTCTTTTGAGACACTCGATGTAATAAGTATGTGATTGCTACTCTGTTATAAATCCTTGAAGTACTGTGTGGTGTCAGCATTACTGATCTAGGAATGACACCTGAGCACAGAGATTGGACCATTTGAGGTCTGGTCGCTACAAGATGGTATCAGAGCACACGCTGACTGTAGGACACGACCACTAAGCTAAATCCCTAGATCACTACTCACTCTTCTCATTCTGACTTCTCATCTTTTCTACTCTTTTAGGATGGCGGATGAAAGGAACAAGTTCACGCAACCAGATGAAGATACACCCTTTGGAAGTCACTTGAAGGAATTCACTAGATATCTGAACATAGGAGTACCAAGCTTCACCGGAACCTACAACACCACTTTACCGGAAGAGGAGCGCTGGATGATTCAAGTTCATGTTCCAGGAAGGACGTTCATGCCAGTCACTGAGCCCATAGAATTTTCCTTTTATGCACCAACCTGGAGTCTAGGAAAGAGCATGGCAGCTCACATCGCCATGGGACGCATTGGAGAAGTTTACCACAATGATCTCAAGGATACAATCTACCAGATTTGTGGGCGTCGAGACGAGCACTGGGAGATGATCAGCACCAGGAAGGATAGATCAGTTGCAGCTTTTATCCAGGAGTTAAACCACGTCAGGAGAACCAGATGTGCGCCGACATGATAGATCTGAAGAAGGCAAGGACAAGAATCACGGAACTGGAGGAAGAACTCAAGGCTACACGTGAAGATTATGAAGAAGAAATCGAAGTATTAGTGGAGAAAAATGATGATCTGATCAAGAAGATCGGAATATTTATGGGAGGCCCTACACCAGTAGTAGTAGAAGAAGAACCCAAGGAGATTCGCCTGGAAGACTACATCATCATCGACGACACCGACTCAGATCCAGATGATAGCGATGATGACTATGTTGATGAAGCTGGACCAGATATCATGGAGTCTGCAACCGAAGAATATTTCTAGTAGACCACCCCATCAGTAGTAGTAGTCCACCATGTAAATATAGTAGTCCGAGCACTTTTGCGATAGTTAGATCGATTGTATGCCCTTGTTTGATTGAATGAAGTGATGTTGTTTGCTTTTGCCTCATGTGCATATGGGTAGTGTTTTCTCTCTAGACCCCTCTCTATTCTTAAATCTCATCTTTTCTAAACCCTCAGATGCCTCCGAGACATGACCCCGGATTTACCTTCCCACCGGAGCTCACCCAGTTGATCCAGCAGCAGAACACATTGATGCAGTTGCTAGTCCATAATCAGAATCAGGGGAACAACAACAACAACCCACCACCACCACCACCTGTTGACCACTTAGCCTGTTTTCTTAGGCTAAATTCACCGGTGTTTTCCAGTAGCACCGAGCTGATACGTCTCCAACGTATCTATAATTT
Organism: Triticum urartu; assembly: GCF_003073215.2. NCBI lineage: Eukaryota > Viridiplantae > Streptophyta > Magnoliopsida > Poales > Poaceae > Triticum > Triticum urartu. The sequence continues at coordinate 604,388,712 of NC_053028.1, forward strand.
TTGATTGCTCCATGCTATATTATCTACTGTTTTTGGGCAATATTGGGCTTTATTTTCCACTTTTATATTACTTTTGGGACTAACCTATTAACCGGAGGCCCAGCCCAGATTTGCTGTTTTATGCCTATGTCAGTGTTTTGAAGAAAAGGAATATCAGACGGAGTCAAAAAGGAACGAAATCAACTGGAGAAGTTATTTTTGGAAGGAAACACACCTGATGGACTTGGACCCCACGTCAGAAGATACGGGAGCTGCCCACGAGGGTGCCCCCCCTAGGGCACGCCCCCTGCCTCGTGGGGCCCCCGTGGCTCCCTTGATGTGCTTCTTCTGCCTATATAACTCCATATACCCTAAAATTTCCAGAACGAAGATTAGATCGGGAGTTCCGCCGCCAGAAGCCTCCATAGCCACAGAAAACCAATCTAGACCCGTTCCGGCACCCTGCCGGAGGGGGCAATCCTTCTCCGGTGGCCATCTTCATCATCCTGGTGCTCTCCATGACGAGGAGGGAGTAGTTCTCCCTCGGGGCTGAGGGTATGTACCAGTAGCTATGTGTTTGATCTCTCTCTCTCTCTCTCATGTTCTTGATTTGGCACGATCTTGATGTATCGCGAGCTTTGCTATTATAGTTGGATCTTATGTTTCTCCTCCCCCTCTTCTCTCTTGTAATGAATTGAGTTTCCCCTTTGAAGTAATCTTATCGGATTGAGTCTTTAAAGACTTGAGAACACTTGATGTATGTCTTGTCGTTAATATCTGTGGTGACAATGGGTATCACGTGCCACTTGATGTATGTTTTGGTGACCAACTTGCGGGTTTCGTGACATTCGGAACCTATGCATAGGGGTTGGCACACGTTTTCATCGTGATTCTCCGGTAGAACTTTGGGGCACTCTTTGAGGTCCTTTGTGTTGGTTGAATAGATGAATCTGAGATTGTGTGATGCATATCATATAATCATGCCCACGGATACTTGAGGTGACAATGGAGTATCTAGGTGACATTAGGGTTTTGATTGATTTAAGGTGTTATTCTAGTACGAACTCTAGGGCTGTTTGTGACACTTATAGGAATAGCCCAACGGATTGATTGGAAAGAATAACTTTGAGGTGGTTTCGTACCCTACCATAATCTCTTCGTTCGTTCTCCGCTATTAGTGACTTTGGAGTGACTCTTTGTTGCATGTTGAGGGACAATTATGTGATCTGATTATGTTAGTATTGTTGAGGGAACTTACACTAGCGAAAGTATGAACCCTAGGCCTTGTTTCAACGCATTGCAATACCGTTTACGCTCACTTTTATCACTTGCTACCTTGCTGTTTTTATAATTTCAGATTACAAATACTCATATCTACTATCCATATACCACTTGTATCACCATCTCTTCGCTGAACTAGTGCACCTATACAATTTACCATTGTATTGGTTGTGTTGGGGACACAAGAGACTCTTTGTTATTTGGTTGCAGGGTTTCTTGAGAGAGACCATCTTCATCCTACGCCTCCTACGGATTGATAAACCTTAGGTCATTCACTTGAGGGAAATTTGCTACTGTCCTACAAACCTCTACACTTGGAGGCCCAACAACGTCTACAAGAAGAAGGTTGTGTAGTAGACATCATGAGCCGATAGTAGTAGATGATTGGCTCCGCAAGACAGCAAGGGAGTTGACCACAGCAGGATGCACAGATGCGGAAAAGGTGAAGTTTGCCGCACATCAGCTTGAAGGACCCGCAGCATCATGGTGGGAGAATTTCACCGCCACTTTCCCTATCGACACTATCACATGGGACCAGTTCCAGCAGGCTTTCCGTACTGCCCATGTTTCAGCAGGAGCTATGGCCATGAAGAAGCGAGAGTTTCGCAACTTGCGCCAAGGAGGACGGACAGTTGGCCAGTATGTGGAGGACTTTAGTAAGCTAGCACGTTATTCTCCAGATGACGTTGCTACGGATGTAGCTAAGCAGGAGAAGTTTCTGGAAGGACTAAATGATGAGTTGAGCATGTAGTTGATGGTAGCAACCTTCAACAACTACCAGGAGTTGGTAGATCATGCTCTTATGATTGAAGGGAAGCAGCAGCAGATTGAGAACCGCAAGAGGAAGTATGGACAAGGGAAGTACAATTCTGGAGCTCAGCAGAAGCCACGTTTTACCCCTAGACCGGGAGGACATTTTCAGCATACCCATGGAGGAGGTAGCTTGCACAATCATAACAGAACCAAGAATGGTAATGGGAATGGAGGAAGCAACGGCCAGAACCGCACCAACCCATCAACCCCAGCCAAGAGAGACCTGAGCGAAGTCACTTGCTTTAAGTGCCAGAAGACCGGATATTATGCCAATGAATGTCCTGAATCACAGAATGGAAATGGCAATGGAAGCTCTGGGAAGAAGCCAAACCCTTTCAATAGGGGACAGGTGAACCACGTTAACATGGAGGAGGTTGAAGAGCAGCCGGATGCAGTAATCGGTAAGTTTTGGTTAAGTCATTTACTGCACTCGTTCTTTTTGATACTGGTGCATCGCATTCATACATATCAAGGGGATTTGTGGATAAGTATAACCTGCCCACCAAAGTTCTTAGAACACCTATGTTAGTAAGCTCACCAGGAGCGGAGTATATGGCTAGTAAGGGATGTTTTCAAGTGCCATTGAGTATAGGTAGGCATGTGTTTCCCTCGGATTTAATCATTTTGGAATCACAAGGTTTGGATGTAATTCTGGGTATGGATTGGCTGTCGATGTATGGAGGAAACATCGATTGCGCCAGTAACTCAATTTTTCTTACCACCCCAGAAGGGAGAAGGATGAAGTATGTATCCCGGCATGTGCCAGAAAGGACTCCAGTAAATTCGTTAACAGGAGTTGTGCAGGAGGAAGTACCAGTAGTGAAGGATTTCCCTGATGTATTTCCAGAGGAGTTGCCAAGCATGCCACCAGATAGAGATATTGAGTTTTTGATTGAGCTTTTGCCAGGCACAGGGCCAATATCTAAGAGACCATATAGGATGCCCGCAAAGGATTTGGAAGAAATTAGGAAGCAGATTAAGGAGTTACTGGATAAAGGTTATATTCGCACAAGTTCTTCACCTTGGGGATCGCCAGTACTTCTAGTGGAGAAGAAGGATGGATCGTTACGGATGGTTGTTGATTATCGAGGATTGAATGAAGTAACCATCAAAAACAAGTACCCACTACCGATGATCAATGATCTGTTTGATCGATTGCAAGGAGCTAAGGTATTTTCCAAGATTGATCTGCGATCAGGATATCATCAGTTGAAGATTCGAGAACAGGATATACCTAAGACGGCTTTTACCACCAGGTATGGGCTGTACGAGTATACGGTTATGTCATTTGGTCTGACTAACGCGCCGGCATATTTTATGAACATGATGAACAAAGTGTTTATGGAGTTTTTGGATAAGTTCATCGTAGTGTTCATCGATGATATCATGGTTTACTTGAAGAATGAAGAGGAGCATAAGGAGCATTTGCGTTTGGTACTTGGTAAGCTCAGAGAACATCAGTTATATGCCAAGTTTAGCAAATGTGAGTTTTGGTTGAAGGAAGTTGGATTTCTCGGACACGTTATATCCGGAGAAGGTATAGCAGTAGACCCCACCAAGGTTGACACGGTGACAAGTTGGGAAGCGCCAACAACAGTTGGAGAGATCCGGAGTTTTCTTGGACTCACAGGATACTACCGGAGGTTTATTGAAAATTTCTCGAAGATTGCGAAGCCTATGACGGAGTTGTTGAAGAAGGATACCAAGTTCATATGGACCGAGGAATGTGAGGCCAGTTTCCAGGAGTTGAAGAAACGTTTGGTTACATCACCAGTGTTGATTTTGCCAGATCAGACCAAGGATTCTGAGGTGTATTGCGACGCTTCACGTCGAGGACTTGGAGCAGTGCTTACGCAGGAAGGAAGAGTTGTTTCATATGCCTCACGACAGCTTAAGCCTCATGAGTTAAATTATGCCACGCATGATTTGGAGTTAGCAGCCGTAGTGCATGCATTGAAGACTTGGAGACATTTTCTCATTGGAAACCATTGCGAGGTGTACACCGATCACAAGAGTTTGAAGTACATTTTCATGCAGAAGGAGTTGAATCGCAGGCAAAGGAGATGGTTGGAGCTCATCAAGGATTATGACATGAGATTGCATTATCACCCCGGAAAGGCTAACGTAGTAGCCGATGCGCTGAGCCGTAAGAGCCATGTCAACACACTAATGACGGGAGATTTACCAAGGGAGTTAGCCGAAAATCTTCGTGAGCTATGTTTGGAGATAGTCCCGAGAGGCTATGTAGCAGCATTGGAGATTCAGTCTACTTTGATGGATAAGATTAGAGAAGCTCAAAGGACTGACAAGGAGATCGTCTCTATTAAGGAGAAAATGAGCAAAGGAAAAGCTAAAGGATTTCATGAGGATGAGCACGATACCTTATGGTTTGACGACCATGTTTATGTGCCCAACGACCCGGAGATCAGGAAGTTGATTCTGTAAGAAGCCCATGATTCACCATATTCGATTCACCTAGGAAATACCAAGATGTATTTGGATTTGAAGGATACTTTCTGGTGGACCGGAATGAAGAAGGATATTGCGGAGTATGTAGCAGTTTGTGATGTATGTCAAAGAGTAAAGGCAGAGCATCAGAAGCCAGCAGGATTGCTACAGCCATTGCCAATACCCGAATGGAAGTGGGATAAGTTAGGCATGGATTTTGTCACAGGATTGCCCAGAACACGCTCGGGCTATGACTCGATATGGGTTGTAGTCGATCGTTTGACAAAGGTAGCTCATTTCATCCCACTGAAGACTACCTATACCAGTGCCAAGTTAGCAAAGATATACATGACCAGGATCGTATGTCTGCATGGAGTTCCAAGGAACATTGTATCAGACAGAGGAACCCAGTTTACCTCAAAGTTCTGGAATCAGTTGCATGAAACTTTGGGTACCAGGCTAGAGTTCAGTACAGCTTTCCATCCGCAGACAGATGGACAGACCGAGAGAGTCAATCAGATTTTGGAGGATATGCTGAGAGCTTGTGCGCTAGATTACGGATCTAGTTGGGACGAGAATTTGCTATACGCAGAGTTCTCTTACAACAACAGTTATCAATCCAGTTTGAAGATGGCCCCTATCGAAGCCTTGTACGGAAGGAGGTGCAGGACCCCATTGCCGTGGGATAAAGTTGGAGACCGGCAGTTGTTTGGATCGGATCTGATTAAGGAGTCTGAACAGAAGGTGAAATTGATTTGCGATAAGCTCAAGGTAGCCCAGTCCAGGCAGAAGAGCTACGCAGATTCTAGACGCAAGGAGACAATTTACGAAGTCGGAGACAGAGTTTATCTTCGAGTATCTCCACTTCGAGGAGTTAAACGCTTTGGAGTTAAGGAAAAGTTAGCGCCATGTTTTGTGGGACCATACAAGGTTTTGGAGCGTATGGGAGAAGTAGCCTACAAGTTGGAATTGCCCGAAGGATTGTCAGGAGTTCACGATGTATTGCACGTTTCCCAGTTGAAGAAGTGCCACGTGGAGATAGCTGATATACCGCTGAGAGATACAGTGCCGCTGGAAGCGATTCAGTTGGACGGTGATTTGACCTATGAGGAGAAACCAGTCAAGATTCTTGAGTATGCCAGTCGAGTCACCCGCAGCAAGGTTATCAAGTTTTGCAAAGTTCAGTGGAGCCACCACACGGAGGATGGAGCCACCTGGGAACGAGAGGAAGAATTGCCGAAGGACCACCCTCACCTATTTTCTAGCCAACCCGAATCTCGAGGGCGAGATTCATCTTAAGGGGGGTAGGTTTGTAACATCCCAAATTTTCAATTTGGAATGTTATAAAATAGATCATTATTGCATATCATATTTTATTGCATTTTGAGTTGATCTTAGAAATTTCACGCAACTCAAGGACCCTGAAAGAGAGTTGGGGATTTTGTTATTTTCATATTTGAGCGTTCTCAAATTTGGAAAATAGGATCATTTGATTTTATTTATTTTATCTTCAATTATTTCTATTATCAAAATATGAGAGAGGGAATAAAATGACTTTCCCAAAATAAAGAAATATTGATGATTTAATAAAAAAATCAAATAAGATTTTATTTTGGATTTATTTACTATTTTATTTGAATTTAGGAAAAATGTGCGTTTTTCAAACTTGCATTTAGGGCCCAAATAAATGTTCATCCTTTGCGGCTTGATTTTAGAAGCCGGGGAAAATTTATTTCGGGATTTTTGGAGTCCGTTTAGTATTCCTTTTGTTTTTTTTTCTTCCGCCCGAAATTATTTAAAAAAAAGTCGAACCGACCTAACCGGGCCATGTCCGACTAGGACACCTGGTCCGGCCGGCCTTTATAGCCGCGAGGGCCCGACCAGAGCCGCAGCCCCAGCCGAAACCGTAGCACCAGGAGCCGTCGCCGCCTCGCCTCGAGCCGCGCGCCGCCGCCGCCTTGATCCGCGCGTCGCACCTCCCGCCGCCGCCTCCTGCCGCCGCCGCACCGGAGCCGCGCCGCCGCGCCGTCATTCGCCGGAGCTGCCGAGGTAGCCGCTGTTGCCTCGGTTTTTGCGAAGAAAACCGATCGATTTTTTTCGAAAACCTAGATCCGTTTTTTTCTCTGGTTCAGTTTATTTTTCCGGTTTAGTTTACTTAGCGAGCGTTCGCTCGTTCGTTCGTTTTAATGAACGCGTTCATCGTTTAGATCCAGATAACGAACGTTCGTTCGTTAATCTGTTCGTCGTTTTTCTTTTTCTCGGATTAAATCCACGATTTTTTTGATCGCGATTCCTGATCCGATTTTCGTTCTAGTATAACTTTTCGCTCGTTTATCGGAATCAGGTGATTCAAGCGCCTGGAGTTTCGTCTCGAAACCCTCTTTCCGTTTAACCAACTCAAACAAGTTTTTCCCGTTGTAAAATTTGACCTAGATCCAGATTAGAAAATGAAGCTTGTTTCTTTTGTCGTTTGTCTTTCGTTGCTTCGTTCGATTTGGTTCTTTTTGCCAACCGGAGTTCTTAAGTCGAACTTTCTGGTTAGATCTCTTATTTGAGTTTTACCTGTGCATTAGTTGAGTACTTATTGTATGCTTGTTTGTTTGCAATAGAGTACCCGGAGTGCGCCGCTTGCTACTTCGAATCGCTAGGTTTTGCGGATCATTAGCAAGGCAAGTAACACTTTGATCATACCTCCTACTACCTAGTTTTTATTGCATTAGATCAATCCTCACACATTACATGATTAGGATCTAAGTAAATTGTGGGTTTAGGGAGTAGATGAGGTAGTACCTATCACCTGTTTTATTATCAAACCTTTGGGAGTTACTTCTACGTTTGCTTATTTATGCCATGTTATGCTAGTAGACGTGGATTGGGTGAGTGAAATCCATGACAGATGTGAGTTTGTTAAATTAATGGTTTGTCTAAAGTGGCAACTTAAATACACATCTGGGTGGATTGAGGCACCTGGGTATTCCAGCGATTGCCTGTTTTTCTTTTGGACCGCCACCCAGGCTGAAAGGGATCATGAGATTATTCATGCTAGAAACTTCCGTGTGCAGCCACAAGCTACTATGGGCTCTAGCATAGTTGATTAAGTCGTGCAAACTCTTACAGTGGTAGACTAGCAGATGTAGGGGAAAGTAGGTGTAACGGTCTACCCGATCGTAAGGTGCTAGCGCTTCTGAAAGACTATGTCTCGGTCATCCGTTTCTCAAACACCATGTAGTGCGAGAATCCCAACGGATGAGATCGAGTCTTGTGGGGAAAAGTGTGCAAACCTCTGCAGAGTGTATAAACTAATCATGGTTAGCCGTGTCCCCGGTTATGGACATCTTGAGTATCTAGTACTTGGATTATCATGTGAATCTCATCATGTTACTCTAAATAATTTGTTGGTTTTTTTAATGATGATGCTTAATTGGGATTAAGAGGGTGTCTACACTCTCAATGTTTAACAACTACCATGATAGTTAAATAAAATTTATTCCTTTGTAGTAGGGAAAAATTGGCTTTACGCAAAACTGTAACCATAGAGCTTTCCACCAGCCAAATATGCATATAGTATAGTCTTATTTACTTCATTGCTCTCTATGTGTTACATTGCCAGCATATTCCATGTGCTGACTCGTTTCGGGCTGCAACGTTCATGTTGCAGACTTTTCAGACGACGAGTAAGGTGCCTTTTAGGTCGTGGTTCTATACTCAGTGATGCCGTTGGAGTTGATGGACTCACTTATCTTCCAAGCCTTCCGCTGTTATCGTTATTAGATGGCCTTAAGCCATATTTATTGTAATAAGTTCTCTTTTGAGACACTCGATGTAATAAGTGTGTGATTGCTACTCTGTTATAAATCCTTCAAGTACTGTGTGGTGTCAGCATTACTGATCCAGGGATGACACCTGAGCACAGAGATTGGACCGTTTGAGGTCTGGTCGCTACATCAGGGTGAGTAGAGATGCCAACTAGTGTACCCCTCTCGGAGGCCGAAGGGTGAATCCCGAAGGGACTTTCCTCTTCTTCCTCCATAACAAACTCTTCAGCTTCATCCCTTCTTAGATCTTCCTGAACCGACCTTATGTCTCCTTCTCCATTGTTGAAGGGTGAGGAAGACATGATGTTGATCTAGTTGAATCTGTCAGAAAATAGCAAGAAAAGAGAACAGAGGATTTCTCTGCGATACGGTGATCAACAGGTTCGGGAAGTATATATAGATTTTTTATCTTGGGGGACAAGCATACGGAAGAAAAAGGGAGTATGGAAGGTGTCCCAGGTGGGCACAACACCCACCTGGGTGCGCCAGATGTCTTGTGCCCACTAGGGGACGCTTCCTGGAAGTTTCTTTATTTCCAAAAAATTTAAATATTCCAAAACTGATAAAAATATATTATTTCGGATTTTTTGGAGTCCGTTTACTTACCGTATCACGTACCTCCTTATTTTTCATGATTCTGGAGTGTTCCGGAAGGACTCTTTTACGTGTTCTTCCGGTGTCAAAGTATGGATAACATTGCTTTCAACATTAATGGGCATACCTAAGATATAATGCTTTATTCGTTGCCCATTGACATCCTTCGGATCAGTACCTTCAGAGTTATTTATTTTGATGGCACCAGACCGGTAAACCTCCTCGATAACATAGGGGCCTTCCCATTTTGAGAGGAGTTCTCCAGCAAAGAATCTGAAACGAGAGTTGTACAAAAGAACATATTCTCCTACTTTAAACTCACGCTTTTGGATTCTTTTGTCATGCCATCTGTTTACTTTTTCTTTGAATAATTTTGCATTTTCATAAGCCTGGTTTCTCCATTCATCTAAAGAGCTGATATCAAATAATCTCTTTTCACCAGCAAGTTTGAAATCATAATTGATCTCTTTGACGGCCCAATATGCTTTATGTTCTAACTCAAGAGCCAAATGACAAGTTTTTCCATAAACCATTTCATATGGAGACATACCCATAGGATTTTTATACGCTGTTCTATAAGCCCAAAGTGCATCATCTAATTTCTTAGACCAATTCTTCCTGTTCCTATTAACAGTATTTTGCAAAATTAATTGTATTTCTCTATTGCTAAGTTCAACTTGACCACTACACTGAGGATCATAGGGTGATGCAATTATATGGTTAACATCATACTTGGCAAGCATTTTACGGAAAGCACCATGAATAAAGTGTGAACCACCATCAGTCATTAAATATCTAGGGACTCCAAACCTTGGGAAAATAACTTCCTTAAGCATTTTAATGGAGGTGTTGTGATCAGCACTACTGGTTGGAATAGGTTCTACCCATTTAGTAACATAATCAACAGCAACCAAAATATGTGTATACCCATTAGAGGAAGGAAAAGGTCCCATATAATCAAATCCCCAAACATCAAATGGTTCAACAGCAAGTGAGTAATTCATAGGCACTTCTTGACGCTTACCGATATTACCTATTCTTTGACATTCATCACAAGATAAGACGAACTTACGAGCATCCTTGAAGAGAGTAGGCCAATAAAATCCAGATTGCAATACCTTGGAGTAGTTCTATCTCCAGCATGATGCCCTCCATAAGCTTCGGAGTGACATTTCCATAGGATTTGTCCCTGTTCATGCTCAGGTACACAACGTCTAATAATACCATCTACTCCTTTATAAAGATGTGAGTCATCCCAAAAGTAATGTCTTAAATCATAAAAGAATTTTTTTTGTTGGTATGTAAAGCTAGGTGGTAAATATAAAGCAACAATGTAATTAGCGTAATCAACATACCAATGAGTATTATGAGCAACATTTACTGTAGCTAACTGCTCATCAGGAAAACTATCATCAATATGTAGTGGGTTATCAGGAAAATTTTCAAGCCTAGACAAATTATCAGCTACTGGGTTCTCAGCTCCTTTTCTATCAATGATATGTAAATCAAATTCCTGTAACAAGAGAACCCATCAAATAAGTCTAGGTTTAGCATCTTTCTTTTCCATAAGATATTTAATAACAGCATGGTCTGTGTGAACAGTTACTTTGGAATCAACAATATAAGGTCTAAATTTATCACAAGCAAACACAACTGTTAAGAATTCTTTTTCAGTAGTAGCATAATTTCTTTGAGCACTGTCTAGAGTTTTACTAGCATAATGAATTACATTAAGTTTCTTATCAACTCTTTGTCCTAGAACAGCACCAACATCATAATCACTAGAATCACACATAATTTCAAAAGGCAAGTTCCAATCAGGTGGTTGAACGATAGGTGCAGAAATTAAGGCTTTCTTGAGTGTTTCAAAGGCTTATGAACAATCATCATCAAAAACAAAAGGGATATCCTTTTGCAAAAGATTCCTAAGAGGCCTAGAAATTTTAGAAAGGTCTTCGATAAATTTCCTATAGAAACCAGCATGGCCTAAGAAAGTACGAATACCTTTTATATCTTGAGGACATGGAATTTTCTCAATTGCATCAACCTTAGCTTGGTCCACTTCAATACCTCTTTCAGAAATTTTATGACCCAAGACAATGCCTTCATTAACCATAAAGTGGCACTTCTCCCAATTCAAGACAAGATTTGTTTGTTCACATCTCTGCAAAACTCGATCAAGATTGGTTCAACAATCATCAAAAGACCTCCCATAAACAGAGAAATAATCCATGAAAACCTCAACAATCTTTTCACAAAATTTAGAGAATGTAGCAGTCATACATCTTTGAAAGGTAGCAAGGGCATTATATAAACCGAAAGGCATACGTCTATAAGCATAGGTTCCAAAGGGACAAGTAAAAGTGGTCTTTTCTTGATCAGGTTGAGAAACAGGTATTTGTGAAAAACAGAATATCCATCAAGGAAGCAAAAGTGTGTGTGCTTAGATAATCTTTCAAGCATTTGATCAATAAAAGACAGAAGGTAATGATCTTTCCTAGTTGCTTTTAAATTTTCTAAAATAAATTACCATTATATAGCCTGTAACAATTCTTTGTGGAATAAGTTCATTCTTATCATTAGGAACAACAGTTATACCTCCTTTGTTAGGATCACAATGAACAGGACTTACCCATCTAATATAAGCTATGGAATAGATTATACCTGCTTCGAGAAGTTTTAATATTTCTGTTCTTACCACTTCCTTCATCTTCGGATTTAACCGGCGTTGGTGATCGACAACGGGTTTAGCATTAGGTTCCATATTAATTTTGTGCTGACATAGAGTGGGACTAATGCCCTTTAAATCATCAAGAGTATATACAATAGTAGCTCGGTGCTTCCTTGGAACTTTCAATAATCTTTCTTCTTCATGTTCTAAAAGGTTAGCACTAATAATAACAGGATATATCTTCTTTTCATCGAGATAAGCATATTTCAAAGTGTCTGGCAATTGTTTTAATTCAAACACAGGATCACCTTTAGGTGGATGAGGACCTCCTAGAGTTTCGATAGGCAAATTGTGTTTAAGCAGAGGTTGTTGTTCGAACAAGATTCTATTTATTTTATTTATTTCATGCATATGCAAATCATTTTCATGGTCTAGCAAATATTGTTCTAAAGGATCAGTAGGAGGTACAACAATAGAAAAAATACCAATAATTTCATCCTTACTAGGCAATTCTTTCTTATTATGCTTTCTACTAAACTTGGAAAAATTAAACTCATGAGACGCATCACCAAAACTAACACTGACAGTTTGTTTCTCATAATCTGTTTTAGCAATAACGGTGTTCAAGAAAGGTCTACCAAAGATAATGGGACATAAGTCATCTTGTGGGGAACCAAGAACAAGAAAATGAGTAGGGTATTTTATTTTCCCACACAAGACTTCAACATCTCTAACAATTCCAAGTGGTGTGATGGTGTCTCTATTAGCAAGTTTAATAGTAACATCTACGTCGTCTATCTCAGCGGGTGCTATGTCATTCATAATTTCTTGATATAAAGTAAAAGGAATAGCACTCATGCTAGAACCTATGTCATATAAACCATGATAAAAATGATCTCCTATCTTAACTGAGTCAACGAGCATGCCAACAACAGGTCTTTGTTTATCTTTCCCATCGGGTTTGGCAATTCTAGCAGCTTCACCAACAAAGTAAATAACATGCTCATCAATATTATCGACCAGGAGATCCTTAACCATAGCAACTCTAGGTTCTAGTTTTATTTGTTCAGCTGGCTTAGGTGTTCTAATATAACTTTTATTAACCATAGTTGAAACTTTAGCATGTTCCTTCATCCTAACAGGGAAAGGTGGTTTTTCAATATAAGCAGTAGGAACAACTGGATCAACATTATAAATAACAGTTTCATCTTTAGCTATTACCGGTTCTTTAATTTCTTATTTAATAGGTGGGTGATATTTAAACCACTTCTACTTAGGGAGATCAACATGAGTAGCAAAAGATTCACAAAAGGAGGCTACTATCTCAGAGTCAAGTCCATATTTAGTGCTAAACTTTTGAAAAGCATCGGTATTCATAAAAGATTTGACACAATCAAATTTAAGTTTAATACCTAACTCTTTACCTTTGTCGAGTTCCCAATCTTCGGAGTTGTGTTTAATTTTTTCCAAAAGATCCCACCGGAATTCAATAGTTTTCTTCATAAAGGAACTAGTACAAGAAGTATCAAGCATGGATTGATCATTATGAGAAAGTCGAGCATAAAAGTTCTGAATAATAATTTCTCTTGAGAGCTCATGGTTGGGGCATCAATATAACATTGACTTAAGCCTCCCCCAAGCTAGAGCGATACTTTATCCTTCACGAGGCCAAAAATTATATATATAATTCCGATCACGATGAACTAGATGCATAGGATACTTTTTTTATGAACTACAATTTCAATCGATTCCAATTCCAAGATCCAATATCATCACATAGCCTATACCATGCCAACGCTTTTCCCTTCAAAGATAAAGGGAAAACCTTCTTATTAGTTTCATCTCCGGGTAAACCTGCAAGCTTAAACAATCCACCAATTTCATCCACATATATCAAGTGCATATCAGTATGTTCGGTTCCATCTCCTGCATAAGGATTAGCTAGCAGTTGTTCTATCATACCCGAAGGAATTTCATATTCAATATTTTCAGTAGGTGCGGTAGGTTGAGGGGTAACTAATTGTGGTTCCGGTTGAGGTGAAGATATCCCAAACAAACCCCTCAAAGTATTGTTCTACATAGTAACAAGTGATAATAAATTTCAGTACATAGTAATAATTTTTCCTTACCAATTTCCACTTACCAAGAGCGCTTCACTCCCCGGCAACGGCGCCAGAAAATAGCCTTGATGACCCACAAGTATATGGGATCAATCATAGTCCTTTCCATAAGTAAGAGTGTCGAACCCAACGAGGAGCGGAAGGAAATGACAAGTGGTTTTCAGCAAGGTAATGTTTCCGAGCACTGAAATTGTAAGTAACATAGTAGTTTGATAGCAAGATAATTTGTAACGAGCAAGTAATGGTAATAGTGACAAAGGTGCAGCAAGGTAGACCAATCCTCTTGAGGCAAAGGACAGGCCAAAATGGTCTCTTATGATAAGCAAAGCGTTCTTGAGGGTACACGGGAATTTCATCTAGTCACTTTCACCATGTTGGTTTGATTTGTGTTCACTACTTTGATAATTTGATATGTGGGTGGACCGGTGCTTAGGTGTTGTTCTTACATGAACAAACCTCCTACTTATTATTAACCCCCTCGCAAGCATCCACAACTACGAGAAAAGTATTAAGAATAAATTCTAACCATAAAATTAAACTTTTGGATCCAATCGGGCACTTATGGAATAGCGCATAAACTAGGGTTTAAGCTTATGTCACTCTCGCAACCCATTATCTAATAACTACTCCACAATGCATTCCCTTCGGCCCAAATATGGTGAAGTGTCATGTAGTCGACGTTCACATGACACCACTAAGGGAATCACAACATACATACTATCAAAATATCGAACACATATCAAGTTCACATGATTACTTGCAACACGATTTCTCCCGTGACCTAAAAAACAAAAGTAACTACTCAGAAATGATAATAATGCTCAAGATCATAGGGGTATTAAATAGCATATTGGATCTAAACATATAATCTTCCACCAGATAACCCATATAGTAATCAATTACAAGATGTAATCAACACTACTAGTCACCCACAAGCACCAATTTATAGTTTCTGTAACATGATTGAACACAAGAGATGAACTAGGGTTTGAGATGAGATGGTGCTGTTGCAGATGTTGATGGAGATTGCCCTCCCCAAGATGGGAGAGTTCTTGGTGATGATGATGACGATGATTTCCCCCTTCGGGAGGGAATTTCCCCCGGCGGAATCGCTCCGCCGGAGGGCAAAAGTGCTCTTGCCCAAATTCCTCCTCAAGACGGCAGCGCTTCGTCCCGAAAGTCCTCTCCCTATTATTTTTTCTAGGTCAAAATGACTTGTATACCAAAGGATGGGCACCGAAGGTGGGTTGGGCTGAGCACAGCCCACCAAGGCGCGCCCTGGTGTCTTTGCTCACCAGGTGGCCACCTTCCGGTAGTTATTTGCTCCAGTATTTCTTATTTATTCCATAAAAATTCCTCGTAAAGTTTCAGCTCATTTGGAGTTGTGCAGAATAGGTAGCCTAATGTAGCCTTTTCAGGTCCAGATTTCCAACTGCCGGAATTCTCCCTCTTTGTGTGAACGATGCATATTATGAGAGAAAAGGCATTATAATTACTCCAAAAAGCATTATTATGCATAAAACATTGTAAATAATAGTAGGTAAACATGATGCAAAATGGGCGTATCAGACGGGCAGCTGTCGGTGGCCTCGAGATGGGCCACGCCAATAGCGGGGCTGGGGCGAAGCAGGGTGCTTCGAGGAAGGGGGGAGGGTAGGGCTGTAGGAGGGATGGGGTCTTCGGCGTGGTCGGGCTGCCCGTGGCCGGCACAGTGGGTGCCAATCGTGGCCGAGGGCCGCTCCTCCCCTTCCCCTTTCCCCAGCCTATTGTTTCTTGGCCGCTGTCCTGGCGATGCATGAGGCGGGACGATCGTTGCTGGTTCCGGTGGTGGTTGGAGTTGGCTCTGTCCAAAACCATCTCCTTTTATGGTTCTGCGACGGTCTAGATGCAGGGCGGCAGCCCTAGAAGTGGGAGGCGCGTTGGTCTTGGGCAGATTGCGCAGCTCGGGCGGTTAGCAGAGCGAGGGTGCGTCGGAGAGGTTGGAGCACCGGGGTACATCACTTGCCTGGTCTTTGTACTGGCCGACGGCGACGGCGTCCACGGACGTCGTTTCCTCCTTGCAGGCTTCGTCATGGTGTTCCCTCTCTATTCGGGGTTACTTCAGGTGAAAACCTAATATGCAGGATCGGACGGTGGTAGCTACGTGGCTGTTGCCTTCTTGGAGGCATCATGTTGGAGTTCTCGCTTCGTTGTCGGCCGTCTCACCACTCCTTGGTGATCTCTCACGGTGGTCTCTGTCGACTCATAGCAGTTCTTTCATGCTTATCTGTAGCGTGCTAGCTAGTCTTTGGACTGGAGTAGTGTGTCGGTGCCAACACTTTTGTATCTCGTCTTGTGTGTGTGTGTGTGTGTGTGTGTGTGTGTGTGTGTGTGTGTGTGTGTTTGTGTGTGTTGTGTTGTGTGGTGGTGATGTGTATTTGTATCGGTCTCTCGGATGTACTGGTGATGGTTGCTTTATAATATAAAGCAGGGGGGGCTTTTTGGTAGCGAGTTCTGCAAAGGGATGGAGTGGGGTTAAAGTGGTTGGATGCACTTTTATTTCACTTGGTGTCTTTATTTTATTTTTTGAACTCTCCAACCTCTTTATTTATTCAGTGGTAAATAACAAAGGATCTTTTACAATAAGAGGTACCAATGCACTAGGGGCCTCATCAACCATGTGCTAGGGGGAGAGGATCTAGCCAATCTTACCAACTCATGAGCAACCGAATTTGATTCACGGTGGCAATGCTCGAATCGGACTTGACCTAGAACGCATGTCATGTGGTAGCAATCATCAATCAATGCTGCAGCCGGGCTAGCAAATAAACCACCATCTTGCATTGCTTGTATCACATCACTATTATCTGAGCTAATCACCAATCTTCACCTGCTACATTAAGTCCAAACCGGAGTGCAAGGGCTTCGGCCATTAAGGCATCCATGCATTCACCTGCTACATTATTTCCTGCCGCTAAAAGGTTTCCAGAACTATCCCAAAGTACAACAACCTCTGTGCCTTGTAGAGAGTCCAGGTCAAAGCCCGCATCAACATTAAGATTTACTGTCCCGGCGGGCGGACACACCCAAGGGTTTCTTTGAATTTTTGCTTTTGGCTTAGAGGCTGCAAATCCCGCATCAACAATGATTTTTTTTTCTTTTGACTCTGTGTCTTGATTAGTCAGGTTCATTATGCTATGATAAATATTTATTTTTAACCAAACAAAAAATAGATAATTGCCGGCAAGGGGCAGCGCAAGGCAGTGCGGTGGCTGCCGGTGCGAGGCAGTGTGGCGGCAGGCGGTGGCGCGGGAGCGAAATGGCGTGACGGTGGGCGGCGCGGCAGCGAGGCGGCAGGCAGCGCCGGCGTTTATGGAAAGTTGGGGCAAAAAAAGTTTCTACAACTGTTCCGTAAAGTGGCCATAATTTGATGGGAAAACGATCTGTTTGTAAATGCGCGGAAAGAAAAGGCCTAGTTTACGGAATCTTCTAAAATTATAGATAATTTAAGGGAACTATCGAAGAAATTTTTTACCTTGATTTTTTATAAATGATAGTACGGGAGCTGTCAGTGATGCAGCCGTCCGAGCAGCAGCACTCCCGTCCGGGAGGGACCAATCGCGGTCATCCCAACCATCCGGGGCACGCGCCAGACACGTCCCGCCACGTTCAAGGCGCGCGCGTGGCGTCACCATGTCGACACCCGACACCGCGGCAGTACGGGACGCAGCGCCAGTACGCAGTGTGATTAAGATATGCGCAGCCGGAATCCTTCCTCGAGATCGTGCCGTAATGCCTTTGATACGCGGTAATATAGTAATGCCGCAACTACTATACTAGCATAGACAAATCTTAGTGGGCCAAACAAGTTGCAGCAGCAGCTAATCACAGGAGAGATCCGATGGTGCAGATTAAGTACCCCTCTTAATCTCTTATAGTATATGCACAATTAGGCAAGCAATGTCGAATTTCACGAGCAACCTGTATTTAAAAGTATATATGTACGGCCTGAAATCATTTTCTTGGTGTTTTATCTTTAGTGGCGACCATTACCCCAATTTGCCACTGGTAACTCGTTTGGGAATCTTGTGAGGCCTCCATCTCGACCTAAAGATGCAGGCAGACGCGTCCGTGCCGTCCGTTTCCGTTCACGCCGCCAAAAATGCACTAATCTTTGTTATTTTATAATCATGCTTGTTCTAATTATGATTCTATGGACAGATGCGGACATGCCGACCCTGTCCAGTTGCATCCCTGTTGCTCTATTCACTTGGCCATAAGGGCATCTCCAGCCGCGCCCCAACCCCCAGGTCATTTTTTCGGCGTCGGCGCCGAAAAAACGGCCCAGTCGCGTCCCCAGGACGCCGAAAATCGCCGGTTCGGACCTTTTTTCTGCCC
The DNA here is from genome assembly GCF_003073215.2 of Triticum urartu. Taxonomy (NCBI): domain Eukaryota; kingdom Viridiplantae; phylum Streptophyta; class Magnoliopsida; order Poales; family Poaceae; genus Triticum; species Triticum urartu. Next base: position 604,406,810 of record NC_053028.1, read on the forward strand.
GGCGGTCACAGTCCGAACCCGGCGCGCTGGGGAGCAGTTGGGGGCTCCGGCACTAGGGAAAAGCACGCCTGGCCCACACCGACAGGAGAAAAGTCAAGGTTTTTTTCCCCCGACTCGCCTCGCACCCCCCGCGCCCTCGGCCACCACTAGCTATATCCCGGCGACGGCCGCCGCCCTACTCTGCTAGATAGCCATTCCCCACCGGAAAATAGCAGCGCTTCGCCGCGGCAGCCCCTCCCACAGCAGCTGGGCGTTTCCGGCCGCGGAGGCGCGGTTTAGCGGCGGGTACACGCCCACCGAGCGCAAGGTGTTCGGCGTTTTGATTGTCTCGGCGATGGACTCGGATGACGAGGAAGAGCTCGCCGCGCTGCTGGAAGAGGAAGCCGCGGCTGACGTCCAGGAAGAAGAGCATCTCATGGTGCTCGCCGCCCTCGCCCAGCTGCTGGCGAGCAATGAAAAACCGCAGCGAGGTGGCTCGGCGTCGGGGCGGGTGAAAGCAAAGAACCGGCATCGTCTCGAAGGCTATTGTATGCTCTACTCCGACTACTTCGCCGATGCTCCACTTCATGGCGAGAAAACATTTCGGCGCCATTATCGGATGAGCCGAAAGCTCTTCCTCAGGATTGTGAATTCCATCCGGGAGTTCGACAACTACTTCAAGTGCAAGATGGATTGCACTGGCGCTCTTGGATTCACCTCCATCCAGAAGTGCACGGCAGCGATGAGGATGCTTGCATATGGAGCTCCCAGTGATTCACTCGACGACTATGGGCGCATGGCCGAGTCCACCAGCATAGAGTGTTTCTACAAGTTCTGTCGGGCAGTGTTTGGGCCACAATACTTGAGAACACCCAATGCGGAAGACACTGCTCGGATCCTAGCTCAGAATGCAGCAAGAGGATTTCCTGGGATGCTTGGAAGCATTGACTGCATGCATTGGAAATGAAAGAATTGACCATTTGGTTGGCAGGGGATGTACAAAGGCGCCAAAGGCGGTTGCAGTGTGGTGCTTGAGACGGTAGCCACACAGGACCTCTGGATTTGGCACTCCTTCTTTGGTATGCCAGGAACTCACAATGACATCAACGTGCTGCAGTGCTCTCCTATTTTTGCCAAGCTCATTGAGGGCCATTCTCCTCTGGTGAACTTCGAGATCAATGGGCACCAATACACTACCTAGCAGATGGCATCTATCCGAGATGGTCGACATTTGTGAAGACGATCTCAAACCCTGCGGCAGGAGGCAAGAACGCCTGGTTTGCGAAAGTTCAGGAGACTTGCAGGAAGGATGTCGAGCGGGCATTTGGTGTGCTCCAATCTCGATTCGCTGTTGTTCGGTACCCGCTCAGACCTGGTCCAAAGATCAAATGTGGGAGATTATGACTTGCTGTGTCATCTTGCACAACATATCATCGAGATCGAGCAAGAAGACCCAGTGTTTGACACTGAACCATACTACAGGCAGGGTCCTCTAGCCGAAGTTGATCACCATCTACCGGCAACTTGGACTGCCTATCTCAGTATGCGTCAGGAGATCCGAGACCCACAGGTGCATCATCAACTGCAGAAAGATCTGATTGAGCACCTATGGAGGCTTAAGGGGGACGCCGTGTGATGAAATACGAGTTTTTATTTGTTGAACTATATAATTTGTATTGAACTATTTGTTGTTGTACTATTTTGTTGAAGTATTTGATTTTTCTATGATGAAATGTCATAAGAAATAATTGTGTTGATAATTGAACGCCGAGACACGGCGAAATCACGCCGAATATGGGCCTATTCTCGCCCATATGGGCCCTTTATTCGCCGAAATTGGGCTGCAAAGTGGGCCAATTTCGGCGCCTGGGGGCGAGCTGGGGGCGACGACTGGGCGCAAAACCGCCCCCAGCGCCGATTGTATCGCCGGCTCGTCCCCAGGGGGCGATTTTTATGCGTCCTGGGGGGCCACCGGCTGGAGATGCCCTAAAGTCTCTACATCTCTAAGCTGAAAGGTGTATAATAGCATCTGTAGCCGGACGTCTTAAACCCTCTCTCATACGCCCGCGGCCCGGTCAGTGACCGGATATGAGAAGGAAGGAAAAAAGTGACCCAACTGGATCCCACATCATTCTTATATGTCCGGGCTGTCCGCGAATCCTCATATTGAGGGCAAATGTTGGGAGGATAAGAGGGCTCGCGGACGCGCCCAGACAAGCCCGGTCAGTCCGCTATGTAGGACGCAGCCCCACCCCAGACCATCTTTTCTCTTTCTTTATTCATTTTTTTTCTTTCTCTATCTTCATCTACACCAATTACGTGCAAGTGCCCGATCATATAAGAAAGAAATTGAGAAGTGTGGCTGGGCGAATGGACAAATAAGGGCTTAAAACAGACACTCCCAATCACTGACGGGGCACGTCCGTGGACGTTTAGGGGCTCATATTTGCTAAGTCTGGATGTAGACGCTCTAAGTTTGCGAAGGTGTCCCTGGACCCAAATCTCTCGTGTACATCAATTCTATGTCTGTATGGCCCTATCACACTTCAGTTATGACAGGCCTTTTGTTTTGCAATGTTCAACGCAAAATTGAATAGCGTAATTTTGCATGCATATATACACATATTTTGTTAGTTAAATTGTAGTCAAAATTAAGTTAGGCTTAATCCTAGAGGCTGCCTTATTACAAACTTAGAAGGAGAGAGTAAGATTTATGTTTCTTTATTACATGTGGACTTAGACATATTTAGCTAAATGAATTATGTGCGGTCGTATGTGACACTGACGCATGTGATGACATCAATCATTTGCATATAGATATAACTAGGATGTGACCACCTAATTGTCCCAAGCTAACTCCATCAAACATGTCATGATCTGATAGTTAATGTTTACAAATAGAGAACAATTAGGGGCCCCTCTAACCCGTTCGGGAAGATTCACACAAAATAATGCCTCAATGCCATATATAACCCGTAGGGAGCTTGCTAGCTAATAGTACTAGGCGTGATTAGGTTCCCTCTCTATCCTCTCCACAAAAAGTTCAATGGATCTGCAGCAAGTAATGGAGCATCAACAATTCGACGACGCCGTCCCGAGCAGCATGATCTGGCCGTTAGAGGCAGACAGCGGTTTCACCGACGAGCTGCTGTCTTTGCAGTTACCGGACCTGGACCTTGACTTCGACATCCACGAGTTCTCCGGACCGGCAACGGCACCGGCGAAAGCGGCCTCCTCGGGTGGCTCCGGATTGGTTGGTTCCGGTTCAGGATCGCATAAGAAGCTCAGCCACAACGCGTACGAGCGCGACCGGCGGACGCAGCTCAATCAGCTCTACTCGACTCTCCGTTCTCTCATCCCCAACGCAGATCACACTGTAAATCATTCCTTTACTCTTTGATGCGAGTTAATTAGGAGGTAGTAATAGCCCTAACGATTAAGATGAAATATTTACACATTATGACCGATGTGTATCTCCCTATCTCGTGCGGCATGCAGAAGAAGCTGAGCATTCCGACGACGGTGTGTCAGGTCCTCGACTACATACCCGAGCTGCAGAAGCAGGTCGAGGATCTGGAGAAGAAGAAACAGGAGCTCACTAGAGCCAAATGCAGAGAAAGACTGCAGCGCGTCAAGGACAACACAGGTCGTATTGTTTCTGCCACTCCTCTCGATGGCAACGAAATCATGGTCCAGGTTAGCCTGCTTAGTAACATGGCTGCAAGTCTTCCTCTGTCCAAGTGCATAAACGTATTTGAGAACGAAGGCCTTCACCTCATCAGTTCATCGACTTTCTCCACCGAGGTCAATAGAACATTCTACAGCTTCCACTTTGAGGTACATTTTTACATGCGCCCTTCATTTCCTGTTAATACTCTACTAACATGGTAGACGACACAAATGCGAGAGAATCATCTTTAATGCGTTTAAAAGTGTCAGTCTTATGCAAATATATTTTATATTTTTTACTCTTGTTAACCCACCCCCTTTCATTGCATAATACAAGGTATTTTTAACATTGGCACGTTGATAAAGGTGTAACCTTTATTTTCCCCACACAAAAAAAAAACTTAACCTTTATTTTGTATATGAATATAGATGATGTTCCTAAAAGACAACAAGAAAACGTGAAACATTTTTTACAAAATGAAACATCAGCTCCATAGCACCGTGAACCCCATTGCAATTTGCGTGCATGCAGATAAGAGAAGACAACCTGGTATCATCGAGATTCCATTGAATCTTGAAACTCAAAAATGTGTTAGTTATCAACTGCAAACCCAATTTACGACTAGTATTCACTGTTGGCTCTTGTCTCGACGAGAGCTTAGATACAGTATCCCATATATGTGTATGTTTCAACGACAAAAATCCACCATTTCATCATCCAGTGGTTTATGTAGTTGGCATTGTGTTGGTACCACATTACCATGTGACAACTTGTTACAAAAGGCTGGTGACTAGTGTGTCATTACGTGCTAATGAAAGATTCTAAAAATGTGTTAAAGCATAAGTTAGCACCTATATAAAGTAGCGGATGTATTGGTACCAAAGGTACCACATGGTAACTTGTCGAAGAATTGGATGGTGACTAGGGTGTTATTACATGGTAACAAAAGAGTCCAAACTTTTGTTTGTTGAAATATAAACAAGGACCAATTCCAGTTCTGCCCCTAACTCGAACCCACTACTCAGTTTTGCCCCTAATTTTCAGGTATGCTCAGTTTTGCCCCTCCGCCGTTAGTGTCACTTATAGAAATGCCCTTTTGCGCCGTTACCGTCCGGTCAAAGTACTTTGACCATCCAGAAAAAAATAGCAAAAAAAATCAAAAAAATATGAAATTTGGTGGGATCAAAGATAGTCATGTCCGCAAGGCGCGTGCACATTTTTGTGTTGGTTGGACACTCCGAGAGCTCGTGGCAAAGGAAAACAAAAATAATTTATGCCTATGAACAGTAAATTCGAAAAAAATAGCAAAAAAGTTCAAAAAAATTTGAATTTATTTGGCGTCAAAGAGGCTTGAGTGCACAAAGTGCTTGCAAGTTTTGGTGATCAAATGACGTACGGAGCGCTCTAGAGAAAAAAAACAAAATAGTGCATTTTTTCAAAGTTTTTTTGAGCTAAAATTTGTTTTTTTTCTCCACGAGCTCCTACAATGTCCAAACACAACAAAAACGTGCACACATCTTGCGCACCTGAATATCTTGAGTCCCACGAAATTTCATATTTTTTTGATTTTTTTTCTATTTTTTTTTTGAATTTACTGCTCGCATGCGTACAAAATTTATGTTTTCCTTTGACACGAGCTCCCGGAGTGTCCGAACGGCATGAAAATGTGCACGCGCCTTGCGGACATGACTATCTTCGATCCCACCAAATTTCATATTTTTTTGATTTTTTTTGCTATTTTTTCAGGACGGTCAAAGACCTTTGACCGGACGGTAACGGCAGAGAAGGGCATTTCTATAAGTGAAACTAACGGCGGAGGGGCAAAACTGAGCATACCTAAAAATTAGGGGCAAAACTGAGTAGTGGGTTCGAGTTAAGGGCATAGATGTAAATGTCCCTATAAACAAGTGAGATCTAGTTTTTTAAGCTTTTGTCAATATGGAGACAACCATGAACACATGTTGTCAATGGGGTCGACAATTTGAGCTAAATAACAATTTTTATCTCTGAAAATAAATTTAGCGTGTTGTTGTCATCACTTCTAAATTTGCTCTATGTGTATATAGCAATTTTATTTTCCTCCTTATGCGCACATAATAATTTACCTTTTTGCATGCAATCTTTTAAAACTTCGCGTGGCTGATGAATGTGTGGCATGTTCGGAATAATTGGACCATCCATTCCAGAAGTGATGTTGATTCACTTTTTCCTCGGTAATTTATTTATACAGTCAGATATCAAGGTGCGAGGGAACAAAGCAAACTAACCTTCAATTTACACCCCTAAATCAAATTTTGCAATGGTCTCTAGTGTTGGTCTATAACTATACGCCCATTTGCAATTTGTGCATAACTGTATGCCATTCGCAAGGTTGTTGATTGCATTTGCCTTAGGTTCCATTAATCAATTCTCATTTATGTGCTCGTGCGTGGATACTCATGTTGGTGCCTAATAATCATCAACCATTTTCTCTTGTGTTATTGCCCCTAACAAAATTTGTACGTTATTGATATTGATGATTATCTATAGGGGGCAAGATGGTAAGATGAGTATTTGCATTGGCTATAATTTTTTAATGATTTTCCAATCTTTTATTCACTCCTTGCACTAGATTAAAAATGGTTTTCATGTAAGATCTGTCCAAGTGCAACAATGATGTCTATGGGTTATGATTTTTCGGGGGATATGAAGATATATTTGTTATGGCCTGCTTAGATAGGACTATGAAGATCTAACATATGCTATCTAGGTAAGTACAATTATCTAGATCTAATGGATGCGGTCTATGTAGAAACATTTATATAGATCCAAGCAATGCAGTCTGTTTAGTTACACTCTATGTAGATCTAATAGATGTGATATTGCAGGTACAACTTTATAGATCTAACATATGTCTATGTTTATATATTGTTATGTACATTTAACTGTCATGATCTCTTTAAGTACAGTTATGAAGATCTAACATATGTGTTTTGTTTAGTTATGGATATATAGAACTAAAAGCTATGGTCTGTTTAGATAAGGTTATCTATATCTAGCTAATACAATATGTTTAGACACAATTATTATGTCTAACAATGTGATCTACAAATAAAGAGATGACCCACCAGATCAATATTATGAGAACTTGTAGCACATCACACAATTTGAACTATAACAGAAAACCATTCATACTTCTCTTAGAAATGAGACCCGCGTGACTTGCAAAACGTAGGTATATAAAAAGTACAATCAAGGAATTTTTTGTACTTTGAATACTCATATGATTCGTATTAAGCAAATGATGAATTTACGGAAGGGTAAATTATGCTTGTGCCACTACTTAGATCGGATATTCGGAGACTGCCACTAAATTTGTCAAAATTGTTCATGTACCACCAACTTGTGCGATGAAATTGATCAAAATGCCATGTGCGACATTAGCCCAAGATGCCACCGGGTCTTCCCTCCATCGTTGCAGTTTCCTTTGACCCATTTCTTCCTCCATGAGAGCAACCACTTTGCAATTTGATCTGTTGAGACTTGACTTCCATCTTAAACACACAACTATGGATTAACCTCTTCCCGCTAAACACACAATGGATTGTGCTCTTGTTTGCTATGTAAGACTCGTGTGCTCTATGTGATTTTACATTCACAAATCCCATCAGTTGATACATAACTTTAGAGTGTTAAGTTTTGACCGGCCATTTATATCATTTTAATAAATTAAATAATTGATAGATTAACAAATATTTTTGTTTATAGGGAGATTAACAAAGATTGCAGCCTATTATACTTTACTTGAATTGGTAGAAATTTTAGAAAAGAAAACACATTACTTGCACCCTTTAACCCTTGCCTTTTAGTGTGTCACCAAACAACCCACCCAAGTGTGTATTGACATGGTTACATATACTAATATAAATTGGATGCTCCCAAATCATTATAAACCATCAATCTTTTATGGCCCAGTGCATAATATTACCATTAGCTCTTACCACGTAAGATTGTGTTAATTATGGTCAAGGACTATTGTGGACCTTTTATTTCTACAAACTAGGAAAGATGTTATATTGTCCTCTAATCTTAAATAAATAATGAAAATTATTAAGATTCCAATTAATATTTATTCATGGAGTATCTATATTCAATTTTTGGCTTCAAAACTTAAACATGCATTCTGAGAGGGGGGTAGAGGGAGAGAGGGCATAAATTACATTCAAGACATTAAGGATGCACACAGACAAATTAATTCAAAAGGGAAAAAGAAAAATTGTGATCAAGAGAACAATTGTAGCAAACAAGAGTATGGACTAACAATGATATGGAAACCATAGGGTAACAATAGGGAACTTCAACAAAGGCACCTTCCAGGAAGGGAACGCCGTGCAAAAACCGTCATCGCTGGATCCATCCACTTACACCAAAACATCCGTTCTGGTGGAACAAATAGGTCAATGGCATTCTTTTAGAGATACACATGCGTGGAGGATATCACATATGCATGTTTTATGTACATAATTGTACATTCGATATTAATCATGTAAGTGAACCAACCTGTGGTTGGTTGGTTAGAGGGACAGTGGTATCCCCAGCCCACTAGGGTTCAATTCCTGGTGCTTGCACTATTCCTGGATTTATTTCAGGATTTCCGGCGATGCGCTTTCAGTGGGAGGAGACGTTCCTGTTGACGACGAGACGCCTACAGTGACTTAGTAAATCTTAAGATGATATGCCGGCTCGGTCAAAAAAAATTAATCACCTTAGCAAGTTCAAGAAAAAATATTCTACCTTTTGTACCATGCACATATGGAAAAAAAATGTAAATATGCATAATTAAGTACAAAACATAAGCGTTCCCTTTTTTGTGGGAGGGAGGGGGGGACATAAATATTTGATATGTAATGTAAACCAGATGAGATTTTCTTCCAACAATGTAGGACGTGATAATAGGAAAGGACCATACTTCAAGATATTATATTCACTTGTGTGATATATTTAGTTGGAACAAACATCACAGTATATATGGAAGTTACTATTTGAAATGAGCTAGCATTAGAGATGTCAAAATGTGTTGTCTATTCATCTTGTGCTTATTATTTTTCATCGGTCCAATTAACCCCTGACTACCCACAACAAACTTATCCTTGACTGATATATGGCTAGGATTAAAGTTTTCCCATCCTAAGTTGGTCATAAATTTTTTTGGAAACTGTATCAAGACCCTAAAAAAGGAATAGGAAACATATATAAGTACTAAATTTGGATCTAATTGATTCATGTCTTCACATACAACACGTAAACATGTAATCAGATGTTCTCTCTCGCAAGAAAAAGTAACCCAATGTTAAATTTAACTTGCATTTTTCGAAGTTCATAAACTGGAATTTGCTTCTTTTTTATTCATCAAGAACTAAGTTCACAAATTTTGTCTGAAAAACAGGGAAAACAAACAATAAACAAGGAGTACTGCCCAGCATTCTTCTGTCACGAGCTGGAGAAAGCCTTCAAAGAAAAAGTAGGACCATGTCTGGAGTAATATTGGATTGATATTATATTGTAATGAAGACTTCTTGTTTTTATTTACGTCACAATAAACGTACTAGTGATGCATGATGTTTATTTTTTTCCAAAAAAATACCTAAATCTATTGTAGATGTTCACATGAAGTACAAAATAGCCCAAACATAATAAACTTACATCGAGGAACCTGGTTCACCGGAGCTGGCCCGGTCTTATTGACGGGGGAGTCAGGAAGTCTCTGTACACGTGTCTATAAGAATCGGGACTCCAGAGCTGCAATCATCTCCGTTGAACCCTTGAATCGACCCGGAGGCTTCGGAACAAAAACTCGCGACGGCACATGCATGGTGAGCAACCCAAACCTCGCTGTCCAAAGGAGACAACAGTGTTTCTTGTGATATATAAGATGAGAGTGTGGTTATTGTACATAGGTGAAGTGTTCAAATTCAAACCCTTTCAACACAGGTGAAGCTGCTTCTCCATCACACTCTCGAAGGCTACTCTTACAGCTAATTAATCAGCCACCGTAGCAAGTTGCAAATGGAATTTTGAAGTCATTTGTTCCATGTGATGCAATGGTCTCCTATATATTACTAAATATATGCTTCCCACTAATAGTATATCTCTTAACATGCAAACATGCCACCTCAATATGTAACCATGCATGAGAAAAAAAGATGCACATCAACACGCAAACCATGCATGAGAACAGACTAATCTCCTATATGTGAATAAATGATGAATGAACAATGTAGATATTTGTTGATAACTGCTATTTGTACAATACCAAAGGACAAGAATGAACATGATCAACCGTGGTGACGTTTGCCAAGAGCAACTGCTAGTAGTTAGTATAGCATGGATTAAACCTGGCTTAATTAACATAATTAATTCTCAATACTCCCCTAACTACGGCCTATCCTTATTCTCATGTGAATTTTGCATATCATGAAGTCGTGTTATACCGATTTCATTAACATATTTCCGGGATGAATAAGTTGGTGAGGACTTTGTGAGCAAACCACCAAGATAATTATATGGCTTTGTTTGAATTTTTTATCTCCCCATATGTCTAAAGTTTCGGGAAGAAAAATATTTTCAGAGCAATATAGTTTGTAATATTGTTCTTTATAAATTGTTTGCATCTGTGTACATGAACAACATTATCTTTGTTGGGAAACGTAGCATGCAATATCAAAAAATTCCTACGATCACACAAGATCTATCTAGGAGCTGCATAGCAACGAGCGGGGGAGAGTGTGTCCACGTACCCTCGTAGACCGAAAGCGGAAGCGTTAGTTTAACGCGGTTGATGTAGTCGAACGTCTTCTCGATTCAACCGATCAAGCACCGAACGTACGACACCTCCGAGTTCTGCACACGTTCAACTCGATGACGTCTCTCGAATTCTTTATCCAGCAAAGTGTCTATGGAGAGTTTTGTCAGCACGACGATGTGGTGACGGTGATGGTGATGTGATCCGCGCAGGGCTTTGCCTAAGCACTACGACAATATGACCGGAGGAGTAAGCGGTGGAGGGGGGCACCGCACACGGCTAAGAAACAATTGATGTGCTTAGAGGTGACCCCCGCCCCTGTATATAAAGGAGGGAGAGGGAGGAGGCCGGCCTAGGCGCGCCCCCAAGGGAGAGGAGTCCTACTAGGACTCCAAGTCCAATTCGGACCCCCTTCCTTTTACCGGAGGGGGAAAGGGGGAAGGAGAGGGAGAGGGAGAAGGAAAGGGGGGCCATGCCCCTCCCCTTGTCCAATTCGGACTCTCCATGGGGGGCGTGCGCCACCTCCTTGTGGGCTGCCCTGTCTCTCCCCTATGGCCCATATGGCCCATTACTTCCCCTGAGGGGTTCCGGTAACCCCTTGGTACTCCGATAAATTCCTGAAACACTCCGGAACCATTCTGGTGTCCGAATACTATCGTCCAATATATCAATCTTTACCTCTCAACCATTTCGAGACTCCTCGTCATGTCTGTGATCTCATCCGGGACTCCGAACAATCTTCAGTCACCAAAACACATAACTCATAATACAAATCATCATCGAACGTTAAGCGTGCGAACCCTGCGGGTTCGAGAACTATGTAGACATGACCGAGACACATCTCTGATCAATAACCAACAGCGGAACCTGGATGCTCATATTGGTTCCTACATATTCTACAAATATCTTTATCGGTCAAACCGCAATGACAACATACGTCATTCCCTTTGTCATCGGTATGTTACTTGCCCGAGATTCGATCATCGGTATCTTCATACCTAGTTCAATCTCGTTACCGGCAAGTCTCTTTACTCGTTCCGTAATGCATCATCCCGTAACCAACTCATTAGTCACATTGTTTGCAAGGCTTATCATGATGTGCATTACCGAGAGGGCCCAGAGATACCTCTCCAATACTCGGAGTGACAAATCCTAATCTCGATCTATGCCAACCCAACAAACACCTTCGGAGATACCTGTAGAGCATCTTTATAATCACCCAGTTACGTTCTGATGTTTTATAGCACACAAGGTATTCCTCCGTTATTCGGGAGTTGCATAATCTCATAGTCAAAGGAATATGTATAAGTCATGAAGAAAGCAATAGCAATAAAACTTAACGATCATTATGCTAAGCTAACGGATGGGTCTTGTCCATCACATCATTCTCCTAATAATGTGATCCCGTCCATCAAATGACAACACATGTCTATGTTTAGGAAACTTAACCATCTTTGATTAACGAGCTAGTCAAGTAGAGGCATACTAGGGACACTTTGTTTTGTCTATGTATTCACACATGTATCAAGTTTCCGGTTAATACAATTCTAGCTTGAATAATAAACATTTACCATGCTATAAGGAAATATAAATAACAACTTTATTATTGCCTCTAGGGCATATTTCCTTCAATCTTCACTGATAATGGTGGGTGATTTCTACAAATCAATCCTACTTGAAATTTTAACAATGTTCATAATTACATAACGTCATACACATTCACACGATGCTTCATACGAATCAACGATTTAATAATGTTTAGTGGATGTTGTCGGATTACGGGTTTCGGCAAACCCTTGTGAGGTTCGAACTCTAGGGTGCGCATGAAGAACACTCTCTTCCTAGCTCGCCCGCTCAACAATCCCACAGCCTAGCTCGACAGACCCAAAGAACAAGAGACACGGGGGTTTATACTGGTTCGGGTCACCTTGCGGTGTAATACCCTACTCCAGTGTGTGGTGGATTACCTCCAGGGGCTGAGGATGAACTAGTACAGTGGATGAACAGCCTCAGTAGGTGAGGTGTTCTTGGGCTCGATGAGCTTATGTGTGTGAGGATGATCTAAATGATCCGTCTCTGCTACGGTGGTGGCTAGGTCCTATTTATAGTGGCCTTGGTCCTCTTCCCAAATGTTAGGCGGGAAGGGATCCCACAACGGCCAAGTTTGAAGGGGGACAACTAGTACAAGATCCTAACAAAAGGTGGTCTTCGCCTGCCAAAGGCTCTGGCGGTGATGCTATTGTGGGCTCCGCGATGACCTCCGTCCTGGCGGTCTTGGTCTTGTCGCACCGATATGGAAACCTTCGACTGATGCCTCGGGACCCCGCGCCTGCGCTTGCCTCCTTAGCACAAAAGAGGAAACTATTGGAAATATGCCCTAGAGGCAATAATAAAATGGTTATTATTATATTTCTTTGTTCATGATAAGTGTCTATTGTTCATGCTATAATTGTGTTATCCAGAAATCGTAATACATGTGTGAATACATAGACCACAACACGTCCCTAGTGAGCCTCTAGTTGACTAGCTCGTTGATCAAAGGATAGTCATGGTTTGCTGACTATGGACATTGGATGTCATTGATAACGGGATCACATCATTAGGAGAATGATGTGATGGACAAGACCCAATCCTAAGCATAGCTCAAAGATCGTGTAGTTCATTTGCTATAGCTTTTCTGAATGTCAAGTATCATTTCCTTAGACCATGAGATTGTGCAACTCCCGGATACCGTAGGAGTGCCTTGGGTGTGCCAAACGTCACAACGTAACTGGGTGACTATAAAGGTACATTACAGGTATCTCCGAAAGTGTTTGTTGGGTTGGCACGAATCGAGACTGGGATTTGTCACTCCGTATGACGGAGAGGTATCTCTGGGCCCACTCGGTAATGCATCATCATAATGAGCTCAATGTGACCAAGTGGTTGATCACGGGATCATGCATTACGGCATGAGTAAAGTGACTTGCCGGTAACGAGATTGAACTAGGTATTGGGATACCAACGATCGAGTCTCGGGCAAGTAACGTACCGATTGACAAAGGGAATTGTATACGGATTGATTGAATCCTCGACATCGTGGTTCATCCGATGAGATCATCGTGGAGCATGTGGGAGCCAACATGGATATCCAGATCCCGCTGTTAGTTATTGACCGGAGAGGCGTCTCGGTCATGTCTGCATGTCCCCCGAACCCGTAGGGTCTACACACTTAAGGTTCGGTGACGCTAGGGTTGTTGAGATATTAGCATACGGTAACCCAAAAGTTGTTCGGAGTCCCGGATGAGATCCCGGACGTCACGAGGAGTTCCAGAATGGTCCGTAGGTAAAGATTTATATATAGGAAGTCAAGTTTCGGCCATCGGGAAAGTTTCGGGGGTAATCGGTATTGTACCGGGACCACCGGAAGGGTCCCGGGGGTCCACCGGGTGGGGCCACCTATCCCGGAGGGCCCCATGGGCTGAAGTGGGAGGGGAACCAGCCCCTAGTGGGCTGGTGCGCCCCCCTTGGGCCTCCCCCTGCGCCTAGGGTTGGAAACCCTAGGGGTGGGGGGCGCCACCCTTGCCTTGGGGGGCAAGGCACCCCTTGGCCGCCGCCCCCCTAGGAGATTGGATCTCCTAGGGCCGGCGCCCCCCCCCCTAGGCACCCTATACATAGTGGGGGAAGGGAGGGCAGCCGCACCCAAGCCCCTGGCCTCTCCCTCTCCCTCCTGTGACACTCCTCCGTCTCCCTGCGCTTGGCGAAGCCCTGCCGAGATCACCGTTGCTTCCACCACCACGCCGTCGTGCTGCTGGATCTTCATCAACCTCTCCTTCCCCCTTGCTGGATCAAGTTGGAGGAGACGTCTTCCCAACCGTACGTGTGTTGAACGCGGAGGTGCCATCCGTTCGGCACTTGGTCATCGGTGATTTGGATCACGTCGAGTACGACTCCATCAACCCCGTTCTCTTGAACGCTTCCGCGCGCGATCTACAAGGGTATGTAGATGCACTCCTCTCTCCCTCATTGCTAGATGACTCCATAGATTGATCTTGGTGATGCGTAGAAAATTTTAAAATTCTGCTACGTTCCCCAACAGAAACTGGTACACTGCGCCCGCTAGCGCCCACCTGGCCTTGGTTGTCATGGCTCACGTCATGTGAACCTTGCGAGATTCCCCTTGCATAGATATCTCCGCTCCCGGGAGCCAGCCCGGTGAGGCCACCCCCAGGGAGGTCTTGGTGTCGTCCACCTCACGAGGGTCTTGAGTTGTTGCTGCTGAAGATGGGTCGTACCGGGCCATTGATGGAGCCACGCTCGCGGGCTGCAGGCATGCAAGTCTAGGTACCCCCGTTCACAGGACACCGACAGATGCAGCCACTAAAATATGTCTTATCAACTTTCAAGACAAGATTTTTTCTCCATTCATGAAGACAGTGGAGGATGTGGTCTCGCGCCTTGGCTGTCGTGGGCGGGCTGCCGCCCGCACATGTTACGGCAGGGGAAGGGGGAGGGGGTGAGGCAGGCCGGCCAATCCGGGCGTAGCAGCACCCAATTTGGACGCTGTAGTTGCGTGCCGGCAATGCTAGCTCCTCCTTGACATGGTGTTGATCTGGACGTTGATACGTCTATGTCATATCTATAATTTTTTATTGTTTCATGCCAATATTCTACAACGTTCATATACTTTTGGTAAATTTTTATATTATTTTTGGGACTAACATATTGATCCAGTGCCCAGTGCCAGTTCCTATTTGTTGCATGTTTTTTGTTTCGTAGAATATCCATACCAAATGAAGCCCAAACGCGATAAAACTTACGAAGATTTATTTTGGAATATTTGTAGTTTTTGGGAAAAAGAATCAACACGAGACGATGCCTGAGGGGCCAACAAGCCGTAGGGGCGCGCCTGTGAGGCTTGTGTCCACCCTGTAAGGTGGTTGGTACCCTTCTTCGGCCGCAAGAAAGCTAATATCCGGATAAAAATTGTGTTAAATTTTAGCCCAATCAGAGTTACGGATCTCTAGGAATTTAAGAAATGATGAAAGGTCAGAATACAGGAACGCGGAAATAGAAGCGAATAGAGATAGAGATCCAATCTCAGAGGGGCTCACGCCCCTCCGCCGCCATGGAGGCCAAGGATTAGAGGGGAAACCCTCATCCCATCTAGGGGGGATGCCAAGGAAGAAGAAGGAGGGGGCTCTCTCCCCCTCTCTCCCGGTGGCGTCGGAACGCCGCCAGGGCCATCATCGTGATGGCGATCTACACCAACAATTTTGACACCGTCATCACCAACTCTCTCCCCCTCTATGCAGCGGTGTAACACCTCTTCTCCCCGCTGTAATCTCTACTTAAACATGGTGATCAACGCTATATATTATTATCCAATGATACGTGGCTATCCTATGATGTTTGAGTATATCTACTTTGTCCTATGGGTTAATTGATGATCGTGATTGGTTTGAGTTGTATGTTTTATTATTGGTGTTGTTCTATGGTGCTATCCATGTCGCGCAAACGTGAGGGATCCACGTTATAGGGTTTGCAATATGTTCATGATTCGCTTATGGTGGGTGGCGTGAGTGACAGAAGCACAGACCTGAGTAAGTAGGTTGTTTGCGTATGGGAGTAAAAAGGACTTGATAACTTATAATGCTATGGTTGGTTTTTACCTTAATGATCTTTAGTAGTTGTGGATGCTTGCTAGAGTTCCAATCATAAGTGCATATGATCCAAGTAGAGAAAGTATGTTAGCTTATGCCTCTCCCTCATATAAAATTGCAATAATGATTACCGGTCTAGTAATCGATTGCCTAGGGACAAATAACTCTCGTGTGATAAAAAGCTCTCTACTAAAACTAAATAATTTTTTCTTTATCTAAACAGACCCTAATTTTTATTTATGTGTTCTTTATTATCTTACAAACTATCCTATCACATCTACAAAGTACTTCTAATTTCATACTTGTTCTAGGTAAAGCAAACGTCAAGTGTGTGTAGAGTTGTATCGGTGGTCGATAGAACTTGAGGGAATATTCCTTTAGCTCCTCGTTGGGTTCGACACTCTTACTTATCGAGAAAGGATACAATTGATCCCGTATACTTGTGGGTTATCAAGACCTTTTTCTGGCGTCGTTGTCGGGGAGCAATTGCGTGGGGTGAATATTCTCGTGTGTGCTTATTTGCTTTATCACTAAGTAGATTTTATTTTCTGCTCTAAGTTGTTCTCTATCTTTAGTTATGGATATGGAACACGAAATACCAAAAAAATAGGTGTACTTGCTACTCATGGATATGGGGGACCTCCTAAAACCCTCGATGCTCGTTATGTGGAAAATATTGAACACTACTTTGATAATCCTGAGAAAACCCCATTCAACTTGATAATGGGAGACATGTTGGATCAACGTGAATACTTTAGGGGTTATCTCTTGAATCTTAAAGGGAAACTGTTATGGGATCAAATTCATATGTTGTAATGGTATGCTTGGAATTTATGCTTGAGATATGATTATACTTGTTGCTCTAGGATGAAAGCTCAACACCTTCCCTTTTGATGTGAATTTAATGATAATGAAACATTGGCTTCTTATGCCAATGGTGTATATGATTACTATGATGTGGAACGAATAGAAGAATTCGTTGCTTTTAAGGGTGCTTGTGAAATTGAATCTTTGTTTGAAAAGTGTAAAAATTATGATGATGTTGTTTACAGACCTGAAAATTATGCTATACTTAAATATTTCTATGAGAATTATGAATATAATGTTGATATTAATGAGTTTATTGACAAAGTCTCCGCTTTCCAAGAAGAGAATAATATTTTGCAGGAATCTATGGAAGAAGAAATTGATGACACTGTGAGTTCATTAGATGAAAAAGATGACGAGGAGAGCGACGAACAAAAGGAAGAAGAGCGGATTAGCTACCCGTGCCCACCTTGTAATGAGAGTAACTCTTCAACTCATCATTGTTTAATTTCCCTTCGTGTTTACCGAAGGATGATTGCTATGATAATTGCTATGATCCCGTTGATTCGTTTGAAATATCACTTTTTGATGAAATTGATGCTTCCTATGCTTGTGGCCATGATGCCAATTTGAATTATGCTTATGGATATGAAGTTGCTATAGTTTCTTGTGTTAAGAATGAAATTGTTGCTATTGCACCCACACATGATAGTCCTATTATCTTTTCGAATTCTCCCAACTACACTATATCGGAGAGGTTTGCGCTTATTAAGGATTATATTGATGGGTTGTGTTTTACTACTACACATGATGATTTTGATAGATATAATATGCATGTGCTTGCTGCTCCTACTTGTAATTATTATGAGAGAGGGACTGCATCTCCTCCTCTCTATGTTTCCAACACATTAAAATTGCAAGAAACTACTTATGTTATGTATTGGCCTTTACTTGATGTACATGAATTGTTCTTTTATGACATGCTGATGCATGGGAAGAGAGTTAGACTTCGTTGTTGCATGATACATGTTGCTTTGTGCTCAATACTAAATTACATATCATTGCTAATTAAAATTGGCTTTGATATACCTTGGGATTCGGGTGGATCCATTACTTGAGTACTTTATGCCTATCTTAATGGCTTTATAGAAAGCGCTACCAAGGAGACAACCCGGCAGTTTTAGAGAGTCATTTTCTTCTGTTGAGTGCTTTTGTAAAGTTTAAAAACAAAAAATATAGAGGGGAACTTCAAAACTTTTTCAAAAAGAAAAGCGAAAGTGAGAAAGAGGAGCATTGTTAAAGTGGGAGCTAGCCTTGAACTTTGTTTATGCCCATGGAAACTTTGTGAACCTTGATTACAGAAACTTTTCAACAAAAATAATTATCCTTTTGTACAAATCCATTGTATTATAAAAAATAATGTGCCAAGATTTGCCTTTAGGATGATTAGATTGCTTGTTTTCTTTGTGCAGTGCAAAAACAGAAACTTTGGCTGTAGTGCGTGAATTTACATTTTTTACTGGAACGTCAAAAGTTTATGAAATTTTTACAAAGTACTGCTATGAAAAAAATGTCATAATTTTTCAGAATTTTTTGAGTTACAGAAGTATATGCACCATCTGCATCTTTACAGACTGTCTTGTTTTCACAGATTGTTGTTATAGTTTCGTTATTTGCTTATGTTTGAAATCTTGTTGAGCCTCCTTTGACTTGGGGCTACAGAATTGTGATATCATACATTGGATAATGATTGATTATAATTATACAATAATGTGACGGCAGGACATGATGGGATTTGTTGTTTTATGTACTAACCCCTCTAACAACAAGTTCGGTTATGTTTTGTGTGGATGAAGTGTTCGAAGATCGAGGAGGTATTGACATGAGAAGAATGAGGAGAGGCAAGAGCTCAAGCTTGGGGATGACTAAGGCACCCCAAGTAAATATTCAAGGAGACTCAAGTGTC